>NW_015557156.1:664341-665119 GCF_001515605.1 Sinocyclocheilus anshuiensis
AAATCAGCATATTAGAATGATTTCCGAAGGATCATGTGACACTGAAAACTGATGCAAAGCTGAATTTTCAGCATCAATACTCCACAGGAATAAATTACATTTTAAAATACATTACAATAGAAAATAGTTATTTTAAATTGTAATCATATTTGACAATACTACTGTTTTTACAGCATGCTTGATCAATAAAATGCAGCCTTGGTGAGCATAAGAGACTTCTTTCAAAAATCTTACCGAACCCTAAAGAGTAGTGCAAAGGTATGCACTTAATTTGTGATTATTTAAATTAAGTAATCAGCACACGCAATTGATCTGACAACCCCAATTACATCAAGTAAACAATAAATAATCTTACTGAGAGTTTCATTTACAAGCATATGGAAAAGATTAGAAAGGCAAGAGTGAGATGGATGAATGAACTAATACGCATCTCACCCTTTTGAGCGCACAGGCTCTGAGGACGCTCTCATATCGCTGGGGCTGCAGCTCCTTTCCGAACAGTATGTTGCTCCGAATGGTTCCTGGAAAAACCCAAGGCTGCTGGGAGGCGTATGTCAGCTCACCTTTGACCTTTACCACACCCTTTTCTGCTGGAAGCTCCCCCAGAACTGTGCTGAGGAGAGAAGACTGCAGGAGAGAGGTGAAGATTAATAACACTCATGGCTGCCATAATCACTTCTATTTTAAATAGCAAAGCTGGAAAAGTGAAATGAGAGAATTAATTTAATGTGACTCACCTTTCCAGTCCCCATAGGACCAATAACAGCTAGAAGTTGAC
>NW_015557156.1:668123-670930 GCF_001515605.1 Sinocyclocheilus anshuiensis
AAATGGAAAAATTGATTTTTCCAGGTTTAATAAATGTAAATTTAATGTAAATGTAATAGTTTGGGATACCTGGCCAGGTTGACTCTAGCTTTCTGTCCTCCACTGAGAGTTGCTCCTCTGTCTCCGATCACAGTCAAATCCCCGTCAGGAAGCAGCTCCATGTCCTATACCACACAGAAAGAACTACAGTATTAGTACACTACAGCTTACAATAACCTGAACTTTACAGTAGTGAAGATGTCTAGTTAAAGTTTTCTAGCTTTGGAGACAAAAATATAAAATACTAAAACTAGCAATGATGCATTAAACTGACCAAAATGGACAGTAAACGCATATCATTTTACAAAGATTTCTTTTTTGTATCATGGTTTCCACAACATTAAATGTTTTCAATATTAATAACAAGAAATGTTTCTTGAGCAGCAAATCAGCATATTAGAATGATTTCCGAAGGATCATGTGACACTGAAAACTGATGCAAAGCTGAATTTTCAGCATCAATACTCCACAGGAATAAATTACATTTTAAAATACATTACAATAGAAAATAGTTATTTTAAATTGTAATCATATTTGACAATACTACTGTTTTTACAGCATGCTTGATCAATAAAATGCAGCCTTGGTGAGCATAAGAGACTTCTTTCAAAAATCTTACCGAACCCTAAAGAGTAGTGCAAAGGTATGCACTTAATTTGTGATTATTTAAATTAAGTAATCAGCACACGCAATTGATCTGACAACCCCAATTACATCAAGTAAACAATAAATAATCTTACTGAGAGTTTCATTTACAAGCATATGGAAAAGATTAGAAAGGCAAGAGTGAGATGGATGAACTAATACGCAATTCACCCTTTTGAGCGCACAGGCTCTGAGGACGCTCTCATATCGCTGGGGCTGCAGCTCCTTTCCAAACAGTATGTTGCTCCGAATGGTTCCTGGAAAAACCCAAGGCTGCTGGGAGGCATACGTCAGCTCACCTTTGACCTTTACCACACCCTTTTCTGCTGGAAGCTCCCCCAGAACTGTGCTGAGGAGAGAAGACTGCAGGAGAGAGGTGAAGATTAATAACACTCATGGCTGCCATAATCACTTCTATTTTAAATAGCAAAGCTGGAAAAGTGAAATGAGAGAATTAATTTATTGTGACTCACCTTTCCAGCCCCCACAGGACCAATAACAGCTAGAAGTTGACCGGGCTTCACAGTAAAAGATACGTTTTGTAATGTTGGTGCATCTATAGACTGAAGTAGACCGGAGAGAATATATAATAACCATTATATCATTATATCAACATAAAAAAGGGGGAACATTAGTTTCAACAGAACTTACCAAAAAAAGTTTAGGATCAGTACAATAGAAAATAATGAATACTTTCATTCAACAAGGCTGCATTAATCTGATCAAAAGTAACAGCGATACCTTTTTCACTGTTACAACAAATTTAGATTTCAAATATATGCTACACTAATTAATACATCTATTATCTTTGACAAAACAACAACAACAACACTGTAACTGAGCTAACATGCTTCTGGGATGGAAACAGGACATCCAGACTACACTTCTTTGTTTTCCCTGAGGAAATTTCGAGAAAACTTCTGCTACTTGATGGACACTATAGCAGCTTATAGTTTTGCATTTCCAAAATTATAACTCGGGGGACAATATACTGGGACAATGCACTCACCTTGTCCCAGTAGCATATGAGATCCTGTATCTCCACAGACGCCTCTTTCTTATCTTCCTGAGTAAGCGGAACGTGGACACTATAGCAGCTTATAGTTTTGCATTTCCAAAATTATAACTCAGGGGGGAAGGTTTGTGTACTTTTCAAGGGCCTTGTCACAGTGCACTCACCTTGTCCCAGTAGCATATGAGATCCTGTATCTCCACAGACGCCTCTTTCTTATCCTCCTGAGTAAGCGGAACGTGAGATTTCACAAGCTCATCGAGCAAGAGGAACTTCTGCACGAGAGAGAAAGACCACAGACACGTATGATGCATGAACACAAGACCATCACACACAAAAATCTGCTGTAATAACACTGATAGTCTAGTCACTGTACTTTGGAGTTTCTTTGGTTAAGACAAATTAGGACTGTCCGACAAGTAGAAGAAGTGGGTTCAATGTGAGGTCAAATCGGAAAATTAATCATCTGCTTTGTATATAAAGGCTCCCTTCTCTAAGCAGACACTCCATGATTACAAAATCTGCAGGTTCATGACTTGCGTAACATTAGCTGTGTCAGTGGGAACTTTGGAGTAGATCTAAAATGAACCCTGAAAATGACACCTACAGCACTTCAGCACAACCAGAGGAGTCAGAGATTTAGAAGTTATTAGTCTTGGCGAATCATCTTTCATTTCATTTATTTGTATCGAAAGCTTATTTAATAAATTTGTGTTATATGTCATAATTATAAAAATTCTGTAAGTATATTTATGTTATATGAGTTTGTGAGCATCAACTTGCTCATTACTAACATGTAAGTTTTTGTCTTCTTTTGCCTTTTTCGTTGCATATTGATGAATTCGGAAATATATAATATATTATATATATATATATATATATACATATATATATAGCAACTTGCTCACATGTAAGTTTTTGTCTTCTTTTGCCTTTTTCGTTGCATATTGATGAATTCGGAAATATGAAATATATTATATATATATATATATATATACATATATATATACACACACATATATATATATATAATACACATATACACACACACACACAAAGAAAAACAAGTAGAGAGAATAGAAAAAAATAGAAAGCTAGTGTTTGTTTTTTT
>NW_015557156.1:672161-685696 GCF_001515605.1 Sinocyclocheilus anshuiensis
CATCAGAAAAGCAGCGTGCACATTTCTGGTTAAAAATGAAAGGCCATCAACTGACAAACGGGAAGCATCACCATTCAAGTCAGCAGCAAGAGTCAAAGCTACACAGTTTACTAAACGGTGGCAACCTCTTTTAAGTTATTCTTGACTGTGTTGGATTGACTGCTTTTATGCGTTGCAATTTATTATAATTTATTATATATATTATATATACACAGTGGGTACGGAAAGTATTCAGACCCCCTTAAATTTTTCACTCTTTGTTATATTGCAGCCATTTGCTAAAATCATTTAAGTTAATTTTTTTTCCTCATTAATGTACACACAGCACCCCATATTGACAGAAAAACACAGAATCGTTGACATTTTTGCAGATTTATTAAAAAAGAAAAACTGAAATATCACATGGTCCTAAGTATTCAGACCCTTTGCTGTGACACTCATATATTTAACTCAGGTGCTGTCCATTTCTTCTGATCATCCTTGAGATTCTACAAGGGTTTCGCATGCTGTATGCACTATTTTTTTTCTCAAGACTGTAATCATTTCCGTGACTTTCCTAGATCTGAAATCACAACTTTAGCTTTCCAAAGATGTGGGAACACTGTAACTTCACAAAGACTGGCATTTACATTACAGTTCAAAGTGACCCAAGTCCTATTTTTTCCTCCCAAGTGGCACAGATCGGATATGACCCACGAACGTGTAAGCAGGAACAAAAAGTGCATGGATTCTCAGATCCGTTTAGAGCTCATTCCTATGTGGAAATAAACCCAATATGAATCACAGACGTGCTGGTGCGTCTGCCATTTAAGCAGACACATGGGATATTCCCCTGTCAATATGAGTCATACATCAGTTGAAAAAGCAATGGTGGCTCAACCCAGTGGACTCATGCTGAAGTTTTATGTCTTTTGAGACATAATTTTATTATTTTGTCAATGTCCATTGCAAATTGTGCCATTTTTACTTCCTTTTCAGCCTAAGCTTTATCAGGTCAGTATGTCTACTTTGGGTTGTTTCCCCAAGTGTATAATGTAAATGTTATGATCGTCCAAAAAACTGGATCCAGTCAGGGTTTCTGCAGACTTGAACAAGTTAAATTTAAGACTTTTTAAGACCTTTTTAATACCACCTTATTTGAAATTTAAGACCTAAACCTGTAATGGAAATACACATTTTATTACATACATATATGTAATATTTAATGTGTATAAATTAAAAAGAAAACAAAATATCACTGATGACGCGCGAAATGCAGCTGGAAGGCAGGAAGTGATTTTTCACCATAGAAATCACTGCTATAGCAGAAACTCAAAATGCCTGTGTTTTGCGTTGTTTATGGATACTCAAATCGGCCAAACCGAGAAACCACAAGGCGCTTTTATTGTGTACGAAAATGTGTTGCTCATAAGAGGGGAAAAGTCAAGAAAATGACTGAAAATGCAGGAAAAAGTGACATATATAAATATAAAGTGATATAAATAAATAGATACAGGGTGACACAGTCAGAATTCACTGAAACGCCACACATAGACACGATGTAAATAAGATATTATTTGCATTTCTGAGAGCTTCGTATCACGGAATCGTGAGATTGCGATAAATTGAAGTGAGTGAGCTTTTTAGTGATTAACGTAAGATGAAAGCGCTATTTGCTCGATTTCTAGGCTATAATCGATTCAGAATTTAAATAAAAGTTGTTTTACGTGCTGCTAACAGGACCAACAGCCACAAACCCTGTACATGCAGCAAAGTTTCAGGAGTGACATGTATTCCACATCCCTCATATAAATACGGGATTCACTTTCGAAATAGCTTGTTTACAATCAGGGTTAGTTGCTTAGCCTATATGGCAGGCAAGTATTTCAATTTAGTTTAAAAATCGGGATTTAAAAAAAAACATAAGGATCACGTCCAACATATGTTGTGATTATAAATACCTTTCTTTTGTAATAGTGTGGTGGTTGAAGAGAGATATCCCCTCATATGATTGTAAAGCGCGTTGGGTGTACAGCAATACAATGAAAGCGCTATATAAAAAAAATGCCTCAAAAATGCCTCATGCCAAAAAAAAAGTACAAGACCCATCGAATCCGAATTTAAGACATTTTAAGACTTTTTAAGCACCCGCGGACATCCTGGATATAGTATAGTTTCGGCCTAATGATGGCGGTCATACCTTGATCCTCCGGATGCTGATGGCAGACTCGGACACTTTCTCGATAGCAGCAGGGAAGAACAGAGTAACAGTGAGGCGGATGGCACTGTACAGCGACACGACCACAAACACACGGCTGGCAGAGATTTTGTTGCCCACCAGAACGTACACAGTGAACGTCACAAACAGGATGATTTTATTCGCCATAAAGAACGAGGCCATGTTCAGTCCTCGGAGGTAAGAGCTGCTCATGATTTTTGAGATCTCCTTTCTACAAGAAACAAACAAACAAAAAAGAGATTTTAGCTATTAATGCCCAAGAGTCATAAAGATTATTATGTCCAAGAGATGGATGGCCTTGCATAGAAGTACTTTACAAGGTTGGCTTGCACAAAGTTCATTCTGTCTTTTCATAGTTAAAACGACATTAGAAACAGAACCACAGATAAGATTAAAAGAAGCATTGTTTGTGGCATTGCAAGGGTAAAACTGAGATTTCATGGCTTCAAATTGTGATAAACATTATCAAATCTTTACTTTTTTGACATGCTGACATTCCCCCAAGTCCTGGACCACAGTACAAAAGTAGGTGAACACAACTGGTTCTAGTCATGCGAGTTTATGGCATTGGATTGCACTTGCAATGCATTCTCAGCATTGCCTCAAGGAATGCTTTAGTCGTCTTCTACAGTCAATTTACATTTACAGTCAATTTAATTTTAAGTCAACACATATCGTTTAACGGCACAGGTGTTTTCTATCATTCCATCATTTGACCAACTCAAGGTTTTACAGATCTTTATAATAAAATCAATACAAGTCCTTTAAAAAAAACCTATTAAAACCTTAAAAAAAACCTTTGGCAATTTGTCATCTTCAGTCAAGAATTCTGCTGGCCTATGTCAGAGCTGCAGCAGTGTAAACAGATTAAATAAGTCTTTATCATTTACCTTCGTACATCATTAACCAGTGCTGCGAATGGCTTCTCCCAGGCATACATCTTAATTATACGTATACCAGACACCACCTCATTCATAGTGCGTATCCTACTGTCAGTGAAGGCTGCCGTCTTACTCCTGTGAGACACACACAGAAGATTTTTCAGATATAAAGCGTTTTCTAAAACATAAAAGTAATCCTGTAATAAAAAGCTACTTTTTCAAACCAGGTTTCACATCTTTGTTTAAACATGTCCTAGAATTAATATCTTAAAGGGATCGTTCACCTTCAGTTGCTGGTGCCCATTGACTTGCATAGTGTTTTTTTCCATACTATGGAAGTCAATGGGGACCTGCAACTGAAGGTGAACTATCCCTTTAACATGACCCTGATCAACCATGAAGTATTAACCCTAAGTTACACTTATAAATTCTTAATTAAATAATTAGGCGATGACACCTAATAAAGCTATCAGATCATGACCTAACTTACAAAACTTATCTTCTTTGTTAGTAAAAAATAAAAAGTACACAAAACTGAATTCATTTGGTATTTATAAGTTCTTAGGTAAAAGTGCAAAATAAATTGTCCTGATTTTAACATTACTATAAAGAAATTCTGGAATATTTCACCTTTCATCTCTTAAGTATTTGAATTTAAAATGAAACAAAAAAAAATAGTTTTTTTAATAATCTGACAAATACATGTGACAAAAGTTTTTTTGAATTATTTCGAAAAAATAATTGTTGAATCATATTCAGGTAGACTCTGAACCTCGGGTGACACCTGATATCAGGCTTTGCTCAGAAAGAGTGCATAACCCCAGAAGGAAAGGGCATGTGGTTAAACGTGTGACTATGATTTATTGTGTTTGAGCACTGTGGCAAGACTGATCACCACAATAATTTCTTCACTGTAAAAAATCCAACTTTTCGAAAAGTTCAAAAAGTAGCCTGAACAAAGAATTTTTAGTAGGAGAAGTCAGTTTAATTTTTTGTGTGAACTGAACAAAAATACTCTAAACATGTCGCTAGCAAAAGTTTTGTTTACCTTACTTATATACTCAAGTATTTGTTCACAACATATCCAAATGTTCTCCCAACTTTTCAAATTGAGTCATCTGAACAAACAATTTCACATTGAACAATATTGCACAAGTTCCCAGCATGCATTGCAGCTTGAAAACATTTTATGTTAATTATTATTAAAATACTATCATTGTTTACTGGCTTAATTTATGCTGCTGTTGTCACTGTCAGTTAGCTGTCATGTGGATCAGAGTTCATATTTTTACTGATTTAAAATTTGTTGATGCTCACCATGGATGAGAATAGTGTGCTGAGGTACTGTATATGTGCGTCTCATTGCAACTTGTTTAATACATTTGTCTATTAGCATAAATGTTTGCCTTTAATTTTAAGGAGGCGAATACTACCCATACTATGTAGAAGGCTTTGAAAATAAACAAATCTAAAAGAAAGAGGATTGTTAAAAAAAGATTAGCATTGCTAAATGCTAAAAATCTTTGGTTGCTCTGACAGATCTTTTAACACTCAGTAGACTGACTTAATTAGATGAACTAAAGTTGTCGGTTGCTAGTTGAGTTAACTTTAAAGGGTTAGTTCACCCAAAAATGAAAATTACCCCATGATTTACTTACCCTCAAACCATCCTAGATGTACATAACTTTCTTCTTTCAGATGAATACAATCAGAGTTATATTAAAAAAACATCCTTGCTTTTCCAAGCTTTATAATGGGAGTGGATGGTAGCCCAAAATTTGAAGTCCAAAAAAATTGAACCAATCCATTATAAAAGAAGTCCACACAGCTCCGGGGGGGTAATAAAAGCATCCCAAAGCGAAGCCATCCTAGGTGTATATGACATTCTTCTTTCAGACGAATACAGTTGGAGTTATATTAAAAAACATCCTGGCTCTTCCAAGCTTTATAATGGGAGTGGATGGTAGCCCAAAATTTGAAGTCCAAACAATTGAACCAATCCATTACAAAAGAAGTCCACACCAGCTCCGGGGGTTAATAAAGGCCTCCCGAAGCGAAGCGATGCGTTTGTGTAAGAAAAATATCCATATTTACATCTTTATAAACCTTAATCTCTAACTTCCGCTAACTGCGCGTTCACGAGAGAGTGGCGTCCAGCGGATGACGTAGGCATAGCATAAACTCTGGTGAGAATATGCTGGTCTCGCGAGAAACAAGTTTTGTTTACAGCAAAAGAAAACCAGTTTCCTCTTGGCTTATATTGAAATCCTCCGACATTTTTCTTTACAAATCCTCGTTTTGTACTACTAATTCGTGACCGGTGTTTTGTTTTGCTCTCTCCTCTGCGCTTCCACGTTCGTCACTTCCGCATTCGTCACCGCGTTTGCCTACATGCTACGTCACCCGCTGGACACCACTCTCTCGTGAAGGCGCATACGACAGTTAGCGGAAGCTAGAGATTAAGGTTTATAAAGTTGTAAATATGGATATTTTTCTTACACAAACGCATCGCTTCGGGAGGCCTTTATTAACCCCCCGGAGCCGTGTGGACTTCTTTTATAATGGATTGGTTCAAATTTTTGGATTTAAAATTTTGGGCTACTATCCACTCCCATTATAAAGCTTGGAAGAGCAAGGATGTTTTTTTAATATAACTCTGATTGTATTCGTCTGAAAGAAGAAAGTCATATACATCTAGGATGGCTTGAAGGTAAGTAAATCATGGGGTAATTTTCATTTTTGGGTGAACTATCCCTTTAAGTAGATTGCTATATGTTGCCTAATTTTTTTGAGTTAGGTCAACTTTTTTTTTTTACAGTGTTATACATGAATAGTTTGATAATGATTGGAGATGAATAACAGCTCATTATGGACAGAATAACTACTATAACAGAAGAATGCACCATCTTCAGCATGCAAAGTTCTTCATGCTCTTGAACTGTGCTTTTGAGCTATTAATTATTTCTAGATTACGTAAATCTGCGCACATGCAATTTATTTAAGAATAAAGCCTACTTGAAGCCTGAAGCCTACTTGACACTATTCACCATGACATGAAGAGCATTTTGTGATTGTGATTAAAGCTTTCAGCTTCTTATGATTTCTTTTCCCTGATTCAATTTTAAAAATTCCCTGTCAAGAGTAATCCTGAGATTGTACCTGTACTTTGAAAACAGTTTCCCAAACATGGTCTGAAGTGGCATAAGAAAGATTAAAACTGCCATGCCTGCAAGGCATGATGCTCCAATCTCTTGCCAAAGCAGACCAATCACAGCTGCGGCTTGCAGAGGCCCCATCCACAAGTAGTGCAGAAAAATAGTCAACTGGGAAAAGACATGTGAACAAAACAACAGATAATTATATCATACTACTTCACCAACCAAAAATACCATGTTATTACCATGGGGTTTGGATGTGGCACTATAGTAACACCACGTTTTTTGGACATGTACAAACACAACTATTCAAAAGTTTGGAGTTGATCAGATTTTTGAATGTTTTTGAATATCTTTTATGCTCACCAAAGCTGCAATTATTTGATAAAAAATACAGTAAAAGCAGTAATATTGTGAAATTATTACAACTGAAAATAACCATTTTCTATTAGAATATTTTTTAAATGTAATTTATTCCTGTTATGACAAAGCTGAATTTTCAGCATCATTACTCCAGTCTTCAGCGTCACATGATCCTTCAGAAATCATTCTAATACACTGATATGCTGCTCAAAAAACATTTCTAATTATTATCAATGTTGAAAACAGTTGTGCTGCTTAATATATTGATAAAAATTATAAGTAATATTTGTGGAAACTATGATACTTTTTTTCAGGATTCTTTGAAAAATAAAGGAAAGGTCAGTTAAAGTGAAAAAGAAATCTTTTGTAACATCATAAATGTATTTACGGTCACTTTTTGCATTCTTACTGAATAAAAGTATTAATTTCTTTCAAAAAAACAAAACAAAATAAATCTTACTGACCCCAAACTTTTCAACAGTAATGTATGTTTCTTGGATTACCATGTAAATATCATAGTACATGAACCATGGAGTACCATATATGCTATAGACTACACAAGTACAAAGTATTAACCACCAACAATTGTGTGGTTTTTATATAGTACATCGGGTTTGAAGTTTAGATTATATAAAATGCACATAAAACCAACATCTGGATTCCATCATCAGCGATCATTTAATAAGCTCTTACATAGCAGCACAAAACCATGACGTAGCATGTTATAGTTCATGAGACAATTTAGTGTAGTACTTGGGACATGGTGTACTGCTTTTGTAATTTCACATTACAAACAGCCCAAGAGATTATTTTTAGAATCTACAAAAAAGGAGCTTAAACTTCAAAGTTCTAATTTCGGGTAACTTGGACTGAACAAAAACCGAACTTCCTGGAATTCTTCACAGAACCCCTTTGATGTCTGCTGGTAAATGCAAGAGAAACGCCTCTAAATACTGATGTAGAACAATGACATTCCTACTACAAATACACAGAATAACTGCTCAGATAGTATGAACATGGTTTGAAATTATGTCATGTGTTTACCGAGCTGCGTTAAAATAATACATAACACACAGCCATCTATCACATAATGATAATAACTCGACTGCTAGAGACTCCACTGGCCTGATTAATGGGTGAGTTAGAAACCACAACACATAAAAACAGTTTAAAATGTTTAACTAGACTTCCGGTTAGGCGAACTATGGAGTAAGACGTGTTCGTGGGGGTTCCTGCAGAATTCGACCATATTTCGATACTTATGCACATTTCCACATAATACTCAGTGTCTAGGTGTAGTGTTGGTTAGTGGTGTTTTATTTTATTTTCATTTCTTGCAACAAAAATGAAAACTAAAAGCAGTAAAGGAAGTAACGCACAGACATCGCAACAGCGGCCTGCTACTACAAGCACATCCTTGGCAGAGCTGGATTCAGCCAGCCCGGACGAGTGTACTGAGTTCGCGACGACTTCAAATGATACACAGTCCCTTAAAACCGAGATACTAACTACGTTGCGCAAAGATCTGGCGGAAATATTTCGCTCCGAGTTGCGGTCCATGTTGGGCGATGATTTGGCTACCATCAAGAGCGAGCTTCATGCAGTTAAAGCAGAATTCTCTAATAGTATGGTTTCGATGCCGATGGGGTCACTTATTCATTGCTGTGGGAGACACTCAAAGCTTACCTCCGGGGACAGATTATTTCTTATTCCGCACATTTAAATAGAGTTCGCAACACAAGGATACGTGAACTCACTTCCAATATTTTTCAGATTGATCAGCAGCTCGCTAACTCCCCTTCACAAAATCAATTTAAAAAACGTCTCGATTTACAAGCTGAACTTGATCTCATTCTGACAGATGATGCTGAGCGGCTTCTTTTGCATTCTCATAGCACTTATTATGAGCATGGTGATAAAGCTAGTCGCCTCTTAGCTCATCGGTTAAAACGTCAAGCAGCTAGCCGACTGATTCCACAGATTCAAGACCTATCTGGTAATTTGATATCTGATCCTGAAGGTATTAATGCCACCTTCAAATCTTTTTATTCATCTTTATACACTTCTGAATCTCCATCTGGTGCCCAGGATATGGCTTCCTTTTTACAGAACTTAAATTTTACCACAATTGATCCTGCTGTTGCTGGGGATCTCGAAGCCCCTATAGAAACCAACGAAATTAATCTGGCAATTAAAAGGATTCAAGGTAATAAAGCTCCCGGGCCCGACGGTTTTCCTGTCGAGTTTTTAAAAAAATTGCAGAATAAACTGTCCCCATTACTTTTGTCAGTGTATACGGAATCTTTAGAGCATGGTTTCCTACCGGAGACACTTACACAAGCATCCATAATTCTGTTACTAAAAAGAGATAAGGATCCTAAGCTATGTGGCTCTTACAGGCCCCTTTCCTTACAGAATGTGGATGCCAAGATTTTGGCTAAAGTGCTGGCTTCTCGCATTGAAAATATACTACCAAAGATTATATCTGAGGAGCAAACAGGTTTCATCAGGGGGAGACAGTTATTCTTTAATGTTCGTACTCTTTTAAATATAATTAATCTTAAACATTCCTCCCAGACACCTGAGGTTGTTATTTCACTCGACGCTGAGAAAGCGTTTGATCGTGTGGAGTAGGAGTATCTTTTCACTGTGCTTCAAAAATTTGGGTTTGGGGATAATTTTATTAAATGGATACGTCTTTTATATGCTTCTCCTCAGGCGAGTGTGCACACCAATAATAATAGATCCAGCTATTTTAGGCTGGGACGGGGAACACGACAGGGGTGCCCACTCTCCCCTTTGCTTTTCGCCCTGGCCATTGAGCCATTGTCGACTGCTTTGAGGTCTTCCCCGTCATTGCAGGGAGTGGTGAGGTCAGGCATTGAAATTAAACTATCACTTTATGCTGATGATCTATTATTATATGTATCTAACCCGATTTCGAATTTTCCAATTATTTTATCCATGTTGCAAAAATTTGGCTCTTTTTCTGGATACAAAATAAATCTCCACAAAAGTGAGTGCTTTCCGATTAATGCATTGGCTATGGGTCTCCTGCAGTCAGATGTTCCATTTAAATTAAGCAAAACAGGATTTAGATACCTTGGCATTAATATTACTCATTCTCTCTCTTCTCTTCTATCTGCTAATTTCTCTCCTTTGTTGGAACAGACTAAGTCTGATTTTCAGCGATGGAGCAATCTGCCTCTATCATTGATAGGTCGGATTAATGCAGTGAAAACGAATGTTTTACCCAAGTTTCTTTTCGCCTTTCAGTGCATTCCTTTGTTTCTCCCCAAGCGTTTTTTAAAATCTATCGACCAGATTGTCACTGACTTTTTGTGGGGTGGTAAAGTGCCCAGAATTCGGAAATCATTGCTTCAAAGATGCCAGCTGAATGGTGGGCTCTCTTTACCTAATTTCATGTTTTACTATTGGTCAGTAAATATTCATAAGATAACATTTTGGCTTAATTTGTCCACAGCACCATGGTGCAGATTGGAAGCAAATTCATGCATATCTACCTCTCTGTTGGCTTTGCTTACTTCACCTCTATCCTGTAATGTCTCTTAATAATATTTGTTTTAATAAAAAGTTTGAACATAAAATGTTTAACTAATTTTAATTTCCCAATAACCCGAAGTCAGATTGTAAACGCACATAAGGTTAAGATGACCTATTTGAGACCTCTCATGCTACTCTGAACGCTGGCCAATCTGTTACCAAGTAACACAAGCCCTTTACGGTAAATCACTTGTGTTGCCTTTGGCTGTTTTAACTGGAAAATTAACTACACAAAACAATTCCCTGACTAAACAAGTAACGCGTTTAATTCCAATAAAAAAAAAAAAACCTGAGTGACCTGCTTCAAAAACAGGAAATGGACAACCAGTGACTATAACTCTTAAGAGGAAGACAAAGAAGTTCTGGAAATTTCCTACCTCATCGAACTTGTTGACGTCATTCGACAAAAGGTTAACAATCTGCCCGGTGGTTGTCTGGCCCATGGCTGTGGCACTAAGGCACAACGCCTAAAAGAAGAAACAATTCAGAGGGTTTGTGGGAAATACCGTGATAAGGAATTGCCCTCAGCCAAGCCTAAAAATAAATAAATCATTCCTATTGCTCATATCTACAGACACTTTATTAAAAGAAAGAGAGAGAGAGAGAGAGATGTGGCACACTTGGAAAAAAAAAGACAGAACCTCAGATTCCCATGTAAACATCATGTTATACAAATATGGTACTTATTAATAATCCTGGTGCTACCATCTGGTACTATCACTGTAACTTGGCACCTCCTCAGAAATTTTTTTCTGGAAAATCAGGTTTGTGTTTTTAAGAAAATCTAACCTTTCTGTAGATCATGTGACACATTGCAATGCGGATTTTCATTCCAGCTCTTTGGACGTGGTAAAAGTAGAGGTGGTGGAGTAAAGCCAGACCCAGAGCGGAGAGAGAGATGCCTGCTGCATATCCATAAGCTTCATACAACGCTGCCATGTTATCAGGCTCAGATCTCTCAAAATACTGAATGAGTTTTCCCAAAAACACTGGTTGAATCACTTTAATCACCTCCTATAATGGGGAAGAAGAAACATCCGATAATAACAATGTGAAATAAATGACATTTTGTACTTGTAAGAACAATATGAGGCTGAACGGATTAGACGTTCACATTCCTAAAAACATCCACACCCTTGTCTTTATTATACGAGGAAATTGTGGTAGCCTTTTTTACAGTCTTGTTCTACATTTAAGCAAATAGAACCCCAAAATCTGTTTTATTGTTTTCCAAAATCCATGTTTAAATTTTTCTGGGCAAATGTATTAGGCTATTTATTAAAAATGATGGTTATTAAATGAATGCATAAAAATTTAACAACTGAATTAATCTTAAAATGCAATCAAATTAAATTTCAATAATTCCTTTCCCTTTTTGGCAAACAAAGTCCTGAATTGACAAAATATTGTGTTAAATTCCATAATAAATAATGTTTTAATAAACTGTATTACTATTATTATTACTTTGAGAAGTAAATTCTACAGTAAAATAGTGATATAATCAGGGGTGCACATAAGTGGTCCACAGGTGCGGCCAAAATAAAAAATGCACTGTATAAATAAGTTCTGACAGCGCATTTGCGTACCGACATGGTTGACAGCTGTAAATGCACAATTACCATTTTAGATCTACTTAAAAGCACAAATCTAGGCTACCCACTGCCGTTTTCAAAGCACAGTGCAAAACTGTGACATTTCATTCACTGACGCGCTTCAATTCATAGGTTTCAGTCACGTGACCGGCTCGAAGACTTGGAGGACAAAACATCCATAGACCTGCACCACAAGTCTGTCAATTTTCCATCTGTTTCCCAGCCGCAAATATTTAGATCACCTCTCAAAAGAATAAAACAAAGGTATGCGAACAACAGTGCGACAAAATGTTGTAAAAACACTTAAAGTGCCTTAATATATTTAAAACCGTAATATTAAAGGATCAAATTCAGTAATCACCACATTAATGATGCATAGTTTACATAGGCAAGCAGATGAGGCCGGAATATGAACGCAATGTGCTAAATGGTTCAGTATTGTATTAGGCTATTTATTAAAAATGATGGTTATTAAATTAATGCATAAAAATTTAACAACTGAATTAATCTTAAAATGCAATCAAATTAAATTTGAATAATTCCTTTCCCTTTTTGGCAAACAAAGTCCTGAATTGACAAAATATTGTGTTAAATTCCATAATAAATAATGTTTTAATAAACTGTATTACTATTATTATTACTTTGAGAAGTAAATTCTACAGTAAAATAGTGATATAATCAGGGGTGCACATAAGTGGTCCACAGGTGCGGCCAAAATAAAAAATGCACTGTATAAATAAGTTCTGACAGCGCATTTGCGTACCGACATGGTTGACAGCTGTAAATGCACAATTACCATTTTAGATCTACTTAAAAGCACAAATCTAGGCTACCCACTGCCGTTTTCAAAGCACAGTGCAAAACTGTGACATTTCATTCACTGACGCGCTTCAATTCATAGGTTTCAGTCACGTGACCGGCTCGAAGACTTGGAGGACAAAACATCCATAGACCTGCACCACAAGTCTGTCAATTTTCCATCTGTTTCCCAGCCGCAAATATTTAGATCACCTCTCAAAAGAATAAAACAAAGGTATGCGAACAACAGTGCGACAAAATGTTGTAAAAACACTTAAAGTGCCTTAATATATTTAAAACCGTAATATTAAAGGATCAAATTCAGTAATCACCATATTAATGATGCATAGTTTACATAGGCAAGCAGATGAGGCCGGAATATGAACGCAATGTGCTAAATGGTTCAGTATTTTCCTTATAATGGTTTTCCATGGGAAACTATTTATGTGAAACTTAACATATCACACATTCACATATGTGAAACACAATGTGCACATTGTGATCATATTCTGGCTTCATCTGCTTGCCTGTACAAAATATACATAATCAATAAGGTGTTTACTGAATTTCGCCTTTTAATATCTGCGTTTTACTACATTACTACTTAATGCAATCTGCGTAAAAATAACGGTCAGTCGGTCAGTGGAGCAAAGCTTGGTTTTGCCCTCCAGGTGGGCATTCCTGTAAGGGTGTGACGTCACGTGAAAACTATCAATCGGCAGTGCTAAACCCGGAAGTGCATATACTTACTTTCCGGCAACCCGCCAAAATAAAAGCCAGCTGATTTTAAGGATAAAAATGATGAAAATTCATATTAAAAAAAGTAGTAGTAGTAAAATAGTATTATCACACTTTATTATTTTGTTTAATATTTTATTTAAAAAAAATAAAGTGCAATAATATTATCACTATTATTAATTTATTTTTTATAGTTATATTTAATGTATTTAATGATGTGCAGTGT
>NW_015557156.1:685957-686420 GCF_001515605.1 Sinocyclocheilus anshuiensis
AAATTCTGTTTTTTTTTTTTGTTTTGTTTATTATTTTATTTATTTTATTCAAATGCAAAATAAATAAATGCAATAATACTATTATCACAATTAATAATTCTTTTTTTTTTATAGTTATATTTAATGGGTCACACTATGTGCAGTGTGAGAACCAAACCAAATCTCCAGGTTCTCTTATAAGAACCAGGCTGAAAAACGTATGTGCAACCCTGGATATAACTGTCATAATTTCTTCAAGTTAAACCAAGCTTTTATTTTGGCTGGTTGTAGTGAAGCCAAACCTTTGAGTTTCGGTGTGTATCTAACAATAGTTTTATCAAATTAAATGAAGAAATACCGTCCCTTGTTTTCCACAGGGGCATATATGTAGGGCTGGGTAAAAAATATCGATATCTTGATATTAATCGATTCTCATTTTTACGGAACGATATCGATTCTTAAATCCCAAGAATCGATTAGTCTA
>NW_015557156.1:686920-687559 GCF_001515605.1 Sinocyclocheilus anshuiensis
CATCTGAAGGTAAGTTAAAAGAAAGAGTATAACTTTACAAGCCGTATCGTGTCTCATGTAATCTCTCAATCAGTGTTTCAGCCGTGCAAATACGTCAATATAACGGCTTGTAAACAATATCACGTAACGTCACTAGAGCCCGACCGATATATAGTTTAGCCGATATTATCGGCCGATATGAGCCTGTCGTCGATACGCCGGCGATATTATTATTTTTTTTACAGAGCATATAACGCAGATAAAATGCTTGAAATGGTGTAATTACTTAATTTGTCCAGCAGAGCGCGCTCCATTGTTTGCTACTGGCGACCGGCGGATCTCCACCAAATTCGGGGAATCCCTTCAGCTCGAGGAACCCTCTCGAATGCGAATCGAGTGTACGTCTCGAGGCCCTCTTTCGAATGAGTTGAATAGCCCCCGGGAGTTACGGGCGGTTAAATTCGCGGTCCGGCGCCGACCGATCTAGCGATCACTGGGGGCTTCCGATACGCGGAGGGTGGCATTCGAGAGGGCTCCTCGAGCTGAAGGGATCCCCCGAATTTGGTGAAGATCCGCCGGCGCGTTCGCAAGATAGTGACACCAGTCAACACTCTCACTTCAGTAAGGAGGTCTCTTGTTCAGGCAGCAGCATTCAAGCGT
>NW_015557156.1:687862-691687 GCF_001515605.1 Sinocyclocheilus anshuiensis
TTATGTATATACTGTATTCTATATATAGTACCAGTCAAATGTTTGGACACACGAATGGGAAAGTGTCCAAACTTTTGACTGGTACTGTACTATAATATACACAAAGAATATCGGCCGATATATCTATATTGGCCTTTTTTTTACTCCCAAATATCGGTATCGGCCCCAAAAAAAAAAACGATATCGGTCGGGCTCTAAACGTCACATTTACCTCCGAAAAAAAAAAACATATTTGGTGACCATAAACTCATTAGTCAGATAGAAAAATCGATAATATCACGATACAGCAATTCTGCAATAATCTATATATTGCTAGACAATCCTACAACGATACATCACGATATCCGTCTAACTATGAAAAAAAAGTGCAAGTGTTCTCTCTTTATTCAAGTCCAAACTGTTAGAAAACAGCACACAATTTCTGAAAATCAAATTTAACATGCTAAGTAAATTAATAATTTTATTCTTGGACTTATTAAAAGCTTACACTTTTCTTTGTGTGTAAACCAACACATTTAACTGCTTATCAACTTTATATATAGCCTATATATAAACCTGGTAGTTATACTGTATTATGACAGCACTTAAAAAAAAAACTAAAATTCAATATCGTGATAATACCGTATACCGTGATAAATGCATTAGCAATTAATCGCAACATGAAAATTTGTTACCGGCATATCCCTATTATGAATACTGAAATGACCCATTTTACACAACCCATTATACTTCTGAAACGTGACGCATTTCTGAGTGAAATAGGATGTACAAATAGAAAAAAAAAAAAAGTTGATAAAATAAAACTTGACACTTGCTAAGTATCTGGGAATTTACTGGATTTGAAAAAAGGACCATTCAATGGTTTTGATTCCCAGGGAATACATGAACTCATAAAAATGTATACTTTGAATGCAGTGCAGGTTGCTTTAAAAAAAAGTGCCTGCCAAATGCATAAATGTAATGTTAATAGATGAAGTAGAGGAAATTACCCTTTTGAGGAGGCTTTTCTTTCTTTAATGTTTTATTACATAATAATTAGTGGGATATAGTGTTGTCAAAAGACCCGGTATTTCGGTACCAAGTCGGTACTGGATAGATAAATAATAATTGATTAACAATAAATAAATAAATCAAAATAATTGTGAAAACTATTGGCAAGCTTTTAGAAAGGCGGCATCACTTAAAAAGTAGCCTAAACAATGTCTAAATGTTATTTGATGTTTCTCCAAACACCAAAACGCTTTATCCATTATCCAAAAGGCTGCATTGCCTAGAAGCCAAAAAGGAAAGACGTTTCAGACCAACTGTATTTAAATGAAGGTTTACAGAGACAATGTGAAAACTGAAAACTGCTTGCAATAAGACAAGGAGGACTGTATTAAAGTTAATTTAAAGTTAAAGTTAATGTTAATTTGATTTCATGTTGACTTCAAGTTTCAGCTATAGACAAATAAGATGCACAGTCAACTCAAAGGCATTAAATCAGTTTTAGATAAGTGATGTTGGTAGAGCATTTTTCACCTTTTAGCAGTAATATATAAATTAAATTAATACAATTTATAAAATAAATATAAATTATTTTACAAAATAGTATAATATTTAGTCAAATGCTGCTGTACATTTCTTAGTTTTTTGTCTTTGAATTTCTTTGTTTTTGTGCCATACTTAAAAATATACTCATATCTTTTTCATATACACACATATATTAGGGGTGCAACGGTTCTCGGTAAAAAATCGAACCGTACGGTTCTCCACACACGGTTCGGCACGCACTAGGACTGCGGTTCAACTTAAATCTGACAATGCATCTGTAATATGGTTTGTTAGAGTTCGGCTAATGCATGTTTCTGTTGATGGATACAAATTCTGGCTTCCCAATACATTACAACAAGAGCGATGAGAGAGAAAAAAAACTATACGTGGACAAACCAGTCACTCTTTAATCAATGCGAGTGCTTTATGCTGGAATAACTGTCATTTATGCCACCATCACGAGTTGATAGCGCAGGTGAACAGCACACGTTGCTATCTGTGTTTAAACTACTCATTTAAGCCTTGCCAGTTTAAATATTAAAAAGCCAGAAGACTTTAACTCGCGCGCCCAGTGAGAAGATCTGTGTGTGCGCTCATCCGAAGCAAGTGAACCTGCATCTCAGAACGCGTGCAAATATTAAGCTCTCTGTGAAGTATTGTGTTTGAATGGACAAATTCACACAAAAATTATGTCAAAATGCCCGTCTTGGTGAGTATCCTAGCAGACATAGTCGGCTAAATGTAAAGTATCAGTTCTCTTAAAGTGACAGCACTTTCTTAATGTTAATCAAACAGCAACAACACGGAAATCTCTCACTGCTCTTGATTGAATAACTTTTGTAACTTTAATAAGGATTAATCTTTCATTTATACAGTCAAATATGCAATCATTTTTTTGTCCTGTGACAAGAAAACAATGTCATTACATTTTTTAAAAATATATTTTTATATATACACACACACAAGTAAATATTTTACTTGTTTATGAAAACACACGACTTGTTTAGGTCAAACAGAGTAGCCCTCTAAAAATCCTTCTTTTGATACTCAAATAAATAAATAAACCTTGAAAAAATGTTTGAAAAGTTAATAAAAAAATAATGATTAAGCTAAAAAAATATATTTTTATATATACACACACACACACACAAGTAAATATTTTACTTGTTTATGAAAACACATGACTTGTTTAGGTCAAACAGAGTAGCCCTCTAAAAATCCTTCTTTTGATACTCAAATAAATAAATAAACCTTGAAAAAATGTTTGAAAAGTTAATAAAAAAATAATGATTAAGCTTAATTCTTTTCAAGATATTTAAAATAAAGATTACATTAAAATAAGATTAAATAAGGAGACTTTTGGTAAAGAATAGTAAAAAAAAAAAATGCAGAAATGTATGAAAATTACATGAATACAAAGAGAACATTCAAAGAACGTTTTTATCATGTCAGACCCTGAAAGCTATTAGAGTGAACACCGGGAAAAAAATACTGGAAATCTCCAGTGAAGTTCTTCGGAAGGAAAAGAAGTGGGTGGTGAACAGGACCGAGATACCAGCTTTCCCCATGTAACGTACCAAAGCACTGGATCAGATACACAGCTGATGGAAAGACACCTAAAATCCTCTAAATAAGGTTGAACTAATGTCTTTAGTTTCACACAATGTACAAATAACGAAACGAAAATCCCAAAGCTTAAATTCTTTAATAAAGGCTTTTAATTTCAGAGGGAAAACACATTTATAGTCCATAAGTTGATCATGTAACTGTCCCTCTCCTCTCTTTCGGAGGCATAAAAACTTACCAGAAAAATATCTGTGAGAAGAGATTAGCCGTGGCGGAAGGGTTGCTCTTCGCATCTTTCTTTATTGGCTCCATTTCGATCGCCATCCTCCCTGCAGTTCAGCCGGACACTGGCACCCCACGCATAGCCTGCGATCCGTGCGAGACATTTACCTTACAAACTGTTGTGTAACTTTCTAACATGCACATGTCGGCAAGTACAGGCGGAGGAAAGCCCTTCGTTTCCTACTGTGAGCGCAAGGCGTAAGCCCCGCCCCTGATTGATCACCCATTGGCTCGACAATCCTTGGGTCACACGTGATTGGCTCAGCGGGGGCTTATAGGCAAGACGTTTACATCCTTCACGCGCACATTAAAATCAAATTGACGAGATTACGAATCCTACTATGCTGAAGACCTATCTTATGAATGTTAATTAGAGCAGGGGTGCCCAAACTCAGTCCTGGAGGGCCAGTGTCCTGCAGAGTTTAGATCCAACTTGCCTCAACT
>NW_015557156.1:691743-705557 GCF_001515605.1 Sinocyclocheilus anshuiensis
CAGCCATCAGCGTCAGGTCAGATAAAAAAAATAGAGCCATAATTTATATTAAAAAACAGATTCCATTTTTCACATCTCTACAGTGTACAGCACTGAAATAGGCCAACTCTTGAAGGCATAGTTCACCCAAAAATTAAAATTTGCTGAAAATGTACTCGCACTAAGGCCATTCATAATGTAGATGAGTTTTTAGAACAGATTTGGAGAAATTTAGCTTTAAATCACTTGTTCACCAATGTGCAGTGAATGGGTGCCGTCAGAATGGGAAGCTGAAAAAACATAATAATCCACACCAGGCCATCAATTATCGTCTTGTGAAGCGAAAAGCTGTGTGTTTGTAAGAAACAAATCCACCATTAAGACATTTTTAACTTCAAACTTTTGCTAAAATGAGAGTCGTCTGTAATAGTGATTCCTTTCTCCAGTGAAAAAGTTGTCTTGTCTGAATCAGGAGAGAACTATGCACAGATCATTTACAAGTGAAAACAGTCCAAACCAGTACTAAACAAATATGTCAGTGGATTTTGATGTAAGAGGACAACGGAGGATGAACTTTTTCACTGGAGGAAGTGTTATTATGGTTTATGGACTCATATTTAGGTCAGAAACAACAGTTTAAACCCCCCTTATGATGGATTTGTTTCATACAAACACAGGCTTTTGCTTCACAAGACGTTAACTGATGGACTGGGGTTGTGTGGAATGGATTACTTGTAGTTTATTGCAATGTTTTTATCAGCTGTTTGGACTCTCATTCTGACGGCACCCATTCACTGCAGAGGATCCATTGGCGAACAAATGATTTAAAGCTAAATTTCTACAAATCTGTTCTGATAAAGAAACAAACTCATCTACATCTTGGATGGCCTGAAGGTGAGTACATTTTTAGCAAATGTTCATTTTTGGGTGAATATACCTTTAACCTTACCTCTGTCTGAGCATCCCAAACAATATACTTCAAGGTTACAAAACTCAAATTTGTGTGCTGCGTTGCACATAAGCATGTACAGTCATGTACATTTTTTTCAAGCAAATTTCCTGGGAATGTCATCAGCAATTGGAGTTATTCTTATCAAGCGTTCTGTCATAAACAGGTAAATCTTTTAACCTTAGTTAACCGCAGAGGTACTCTGTCTGGCATGCAAATATAAACTAGCTTTGTGTGACTCATTAAAGTCTTTCATAGTTATCTAAGAAGTCAAAGTCTTATGTCATGGTGACCTGAGGTTTGTGACCTTTACGCTTCCTGAGGATGAATAACTGCATATCTCAGTCAGCATGCTTCAATCTGCCCGATCTGAATTATTCTGCAATCATAAAACTGCCACTTTCTCCATTTCATATGGCAAGATTAATTTCACAAATGTAATTTGCAACAACATAATTGCACATTGGAGGTGATACACGTGTTTAATTTGCCTCAGCACAGGGATCTCCTCCAGGGAATCTTTGTAGTTGCTATGGTGGCAGATATTTTGTTTGACGTTCTCGCTGACCTCAGCAACAGCTCACCTGCAAAACAATTGCAGGCTGCTTAAACCACGGGTATAAGAGGGAATGTCTCTGTAACATGTTTAGTGGAACATAAGTTATTAGCAATTTTGCATTTTATTTAGTTGTTTTCGTTGTCGTAGACCACTGATCTATATAATATAATATATAGATCAGTGTCATAGATTTACATTGAAAAGCCTTTTGACTTTTTTGTTTTTCACAGTAAGCCACTACCACAAATACCAACCACATTTTAATGTGAAAAAAAAAATGTTGTTGCAAAGTTGTTTTACGTCTTTTGTGCTTCAGTTCGGCACTATTTTCTGTGCGGATAAACCCGATGGTTGTAGGGCCAACTCACTCTAATTGCAATTTAAAAAAAAACTATTTTACATTTTGGTGAATTGGTGGCTAAATTCGGATTAATTCGTACAATCTCATTCGTATGTTTTTGTATGATTTGCTTATGCCCCACTGATGATTAGGTTTAATTTTTCTAAAAAAAATTGTACCTTCCTGTACAAATCACATTGTACGAATTCATACAAAATCGGCAGCTCGTAAAATAGTTACGTTTTCTCATGAGATCCAGTTGGTAGGGCTTAAATATGAAGGTAGAATGACGTCAAAAAGATTTGCATACGCAGGGTAAGAGTTGTGGAAGTGTACATAAGACTGTAAGCGTAAATTAAATTTGCATGCGCAACAGAAGCTTTGTAAAGGTGTAAATCGTGTTTCAAGCGCAAGAAAAAATTATTTGCAGCATTTTACTGTTATTCGTAAGTGTAATTCATGTATTGTGAAACTGCAGCTTCATGCTACGTATGCAAATCTTTTTGACGTCATTCTACCTTCATACTTAAAAGCATTTTAGATACACACACAAAACTGATCTGAGATCAGGTAAAAACATATAGACACTTCACTGAGATTGCCCCCTAATGGCAAACCATTTAAATTTCGTAACGCTTCAAAACAGCTATGACAAAATGAAGCCTTGTCTACTGAAATCATGTGACTTTACTTTAGCAGTAAAAGAAAAGCATTTTGATTAAAAAAAATGTTAACGTAAAAGATTCACAAAGGTTTTCGAAACTTCACAAAGCTCGAAAGCCCCCATCACGACTTACTTTTTATGTACTTCTATGTGTATTTGTTTTATTTGAACCCCAATTAAATTTCCCAAAAACACCCTAACATCATGTTACCAACTTTTGTGCCATTCACAGTTTCTTTAGAACATATAAATAATCTAGTTTGGTTATTTTTGTAGCCTATTCATTTTGTTTCATTATGGTCCTGATATGACATTGTTGTTATATTGACCTAATAAGTTATTAAATTGAATTATCAATGTAACTGATACTACCTGAAACATTACATAATTGTAATTTATGTGTACTTGGCTGAGGCGAGCAGCTGTTGACTGAAGAAGCCTCATGTTTTGCTCAGGTCAGGTTATGTTTTGTAACTCCCTCTGGGGGGACGGAGGGAAACCATTAACAGGATCTGAGACAGAACGGGCAGGAAGACCCGTCTGACCACCGCTAACCGGTGCCTCCTGGTTACACAAACATGCACTCAAACTTATACAAAAACATTTAGCCTTTAAATATTCTTGACAAATATGTCTTTTTTTTATCAAGTAGCAGTAAAACACCCGTGGCATTTTACTAAAGTGAAGATCTGTTATTTTAAGCTCAAGGTGAAGCGAGCACACAGGAAGCCTGTCTGAAATTTTAGACAGTGTGGATATTTTACATGCACTCTCACACTCTCCAGTTCTTGAGGCACTCTTACTCTTACTCTTACACTTTGTGCAAACTATATTATAAAACAATTTTGTTAGGACAAATGCACAAACATGAATAGGAGTGTAAGTCAAAACCTGATGCTGACATATTATTATATACTTTTATGATGGTTAAAGAATTGTCATGTTGAAAAGAAGCCACAGTCTACCCAAATTCTTACCTCTAGATGGCAACAATTCATGTGTATGTGTGTGTGTATAGATATAGATATATACACATACAGTTGAAGTCAAAATTTACATACACCTTGCAGAATCTGCAAAATGTTAATTATTTTACCAAAATAAGAGGGATCATACAAAATGCATGTTATTGTTAATTTCGTACTGACCTGAATAAGATATTTCACATAAAAGATGTTTACAGTCCACAAGAATATAATAGTTGAATTTATAAAAATTACCCCGTTCAAAAGTTTACATACACTTGATTCTTAATACTGTGTTGTTATCCGAATGATTCACAGTTGTGTTTTTTAGTGATAGTTGTTCATGAGGCCCATTTTTTTGTCCTGAACAGTTAAACTGCCTGCTGTTCTTCAGAAAAATCCTTCAAGTCCCAAAATCACAAATTCTCCCACAAATTCCAGCATTTTTGTGTATTTGAACCTTTTCCAACAATGACTGTATGATTTTGAGATCCATCTTTTCACACTGTGGACAACTGAGGGACTCATATACAACTATTACAGAAGGTTCAAATGCTCACAGATGCTTCAGAAGGAAAAGCCATGCATTAAGAGCCTTTTGAACTTTTAAACAGAATGAAGTTTGCATTCTTATTTTGCCTAAATATCATATTTTTTCATTTAGTACTGCCCTTCAGAGGCTGCAGAAGATACCTACTTGTTTCCCAAAAGACAAAATAAGTTAAATTTACCCTGATCTCCAAATTCAAAAGTTTTCCCCCCCCCCCCCCTATAACTATAATAGTATCCCAGTAATACCAAAAATATCACTGGTTCAAATCAATCCTTTATGCAAAATGACATCTCTCACATCAGACTCTTATCTGAACACTTTTCACCAATATCCGCTGGAGGCGTTGGGTTTTCAGGCCCTTTCAATAACAGCCATCTTTAATGTACTCACCTCCTGACCTCCAGCATCTTTGCCGACTCACTCAAAATGATTCTTGCGGAGTGATGTTTGGGTGGGTGCGTGTATGCGAGTGTGTGTGGTGTTGTGGGTAGTTAATGTGAAAACAAAAGACTGTTGGTCAGCTGTTGAAAAGGTTAGTAGCCAGAGCCCTCCCTGCTGAATATAAAGCAACTTTGAGGGGCGACCCATCGACAGACAATTCTGTCTGAGCACCCCTTATCAAATTACTACCTGCCTTGACCAGACCTTTCTTTGCATTTCACTTTAACAGAACGTGGGAAAATGGGTAATATGGCAACAGAGATTGTTGCCTTCCTTCTCACCATATCCGGATGGATTCTGATCTCCTCTACGCTCCCAACTGACTACTGGAAAGTGTCGTCAGTGGACGGGACAGTCATCACCACAGCAACTTTTTGGTCCAATCTCTGGAAGACGTGCGTTACGGATTCAACCGGAGTCTCCAACTGCAAGGACTTTCCTTCTATGCTTGCACTGGATGGTATTTTATTGCTTTCTTCAAGCATTTGTTGACTTCAATTATTTTCTGAGTAAATGATCTGAATGTGTGTGTGTGTGTGTGTGTGTGTGTGTGTTTATGAAAATTGCTGATCGTTTGTCAGTCCTTCTTCCTTCCTCCAGAGAGTGCAACTGTCTAATTGTTCGGAAAAGAGTAGCATGGTGTTGGATTGCCCTAATGCTGTTTTGGCAGAAGCTTCCACAACACAAACAAACTGAAGCCAAACCGATCACTTGACCATTTAAACAGAGAGTTTATTGTGCTAAAATTGCACTTAATGCATGCTGACACCAATTTAAGAATGCAATGAAGAACCAAGTCTCTATTTTAGTGCTAAAAAGAGATGCAAAATGATTCAGCTTGTCTCAAACTCTATTTCCCTGACTTATTACGCCAGTTACAACCTGCAGGAATGTGTATCTCAAGGCAAGTAAAACAGGGTTTAATAACCATGCGTTGGCTTAATTGTGTCTGAATGGCTCACCCACAAACAGAAGGAAGCTTTAGTAAAAACAGAGAACCTTGTTACCTCGGGGTGCAGAGCAAAAGCAGGTAGTTGAACAGGTTATGCATTTAAATGATATTAATGCATAATTGTCATGTTTGAAGCTGCGCATATTTGTGATGTGACCTCCTTGACGGCTAACTAGAAAGTTCAGTGAAAGATGCTACATTCATTTAAATGTGAAGTTTGTGATTTATGCACCACTAGCAGCATCAAGCAGAATTTCAAAAAGAAGTACATTTTTGCTGCATCCCAGTGAAAGTGTGTTCTGTATGTATTCTGTCATTCAGGTGTGTGAATGTGATATGGGATTTATTTGCACAATGCAATCCATCTTCTGCCAGATGAAAATTATAAGTCTGATCATTTAAATGTAATATCATAACATAAATGAGATGTTATTGAAAAAATGACTTTTAAATTATGCTGAAAATTATGCACTTATCCATTTTTGCCATGTTTACAGCAAAAATGTATCATTTTTTGTACTGTCTTGAAGTTCACTTTATAATTATAGTAACTGTATAACTTCCAGCTTTTATTTTTATAAATATATATATATTTTAATTATTTGATGATGAAAAATTATATTATACATTATTAATTATTATACATTTATAATAACAGGTTTGGAGTAATAATTTATAATTATTTATAATTATCATAATTTTACCAAATGTTTATCTATATATACATTATTATCAAAATAACTATAACATACACATAAGAAGTAAAATATTAACAACAAAATAAAAAAAAATTGATTCATCCTAGTAATCATGTAATACATTTTTATAGTTTATTGTAAATTATTTGTTGTGATTATATATGGCTTCTGCTTTCCTGTTCCTGCAGCTTATATCCAGGTGTGTCGTGGACTGATGATCTCAGCTGTGTGTTTGGGATTTTTTGGAGCTATCCTGGCACTAGTGGGCATGAAGTGCACTAAAATAGGGGGATCAGAGACCACCAAAGCCAGGATGGTGGTAAATGTTGCCTGAGCTAGGTCATGGCTTATTGTTTTTTAAAGCATTTGCAATTCCTGCTTCTGCGATTGACAGTGTCCTGTAATCATATACCCGTCCTCTCTCCAGGAATCTGCTCTATGACCGCCTGCTCTCTCTATGCACACCGGATAACATCAGAATTCTTTGACCCCTTATTTGTGAAACAGAAGTAAGTTTTGTAACATTCCAGCAATTGCTAATATGCATCCCAATCCAGATTATTACGGACACGTCTTCTACGTGTCTGATTTTAGATTTGAACTTGGCGTGGCACTCTTCATTGGCTGGGCAGGATCTGTTCTCAGCATTCTTGAATTACAAGTGAAGGCCAACAAGCACAAGGCTGCTTTTATCATTCGAGGCATTGAGGAGACTGCACAGAGGTAAATGTTATATATTATAAATATATATATATATATATCCTATCTGGGTGAATCCAGAGATTATTTTCAGAGGTTATTTTGATGAGATATGCCTATAAACAATATATTGCGGCATAGACATTTTTGTCAGGAAAACACATATTGCCTAAGAAACCTCAAGCAAACTTTCCAGGTCTGACAATGTGATAGAGTTGCCAGATTTCCTCACTTGGGACTTTGAATGAAGTCAGGTGAACCGATGACAGAGAGAACAGCTGTGCTTCACTGACCAGAGGAACATGTTGTCTGGAATCGGAAATTGAGTCGGAACTCACATATTGCTCTGGTCCTGGAGTCTCTCCTCACCTCGTGATCAGTGGAAACTCTAGACTCTGACCCGGGTTTTAGAGCTTCCGTGGGCCGCTGCAGGCTGGCAGAGGCTTCTTGTTCTGTCAGATTCTTCCTTAAACAAGTGTTCAGTGTCTCTGTGCTTTTTTGTAAGAAGGTTTTAAAGTATAATAAAGGCCATTATTGTCTTGGACTGTCCTTCAAAATTTGGGGGATTTGTATTAGTCCAAAGACCACAGACAAATTAATGTTTCCATAAATATTGCAATTATTGTTTTAAATATTTTTTTTTAAATATATACATTACTTTTTTTGAAAGGTGTCCTATTATGCTCTTTTACAAAGTCTTGATTTTGTTTTGGGGGTGTACTAGAACAGGCTCTCATACTAGGTTGTTCGAAAAACTAATACTTCTATTCAGAAAAAAACCCCATTAAATTGATAAAAATTGTAGACATTTATAATGTTACAAATGTTTCTATTTCAAATAAATGCTGTTCTTTTCTATTCATCAAAGAATCCTGAAAAAAATATATCATGGTTTCCACAAAAATTCTAAGCAGCGCAATTGTTTTCAACACAACAATAATAATAATAATAATATTTTTGAGTTCTGCAGGATCATGTGACACTGAAGACTGGAGTAATGCCTGTTAAAAATGTAGCTTTGCATCAAAGACATAAATTGCATTTTAAAATACATTAAAATAGGAATCATTTTAAATTGTGATAATATTTTACAATATTATACTTATTTTACTGTATTTTTGAAAAGAAAAATACATTATTTAAAAAGTAAGCTTTATTGAAAATCATTTTATATCCATATAGGGACATGAATGTTTTCATTACATTAATGTCATGAAAATAAGTAAATACATACATACATAAAGTAGTAAATGAAACATTATTACCATAACGTACAAATTAAGACTTTAGATGCAAAAACCTCCAAGTCCATCTGAGATTCTTCTTTCAAATCAGCTTTTTTTAATTTTCTTTTTAGTTTCTATGAAAATATCATTGGACATTTTTGAAAATAAGGCATTCAATAACTGACTTTTCTTTGCCACTAAAGTGAAATTACTGAACCAAAACATAGGAGCCTGATAAAAATGTTAATTTAAAAGAAATGTCTCAGAAAAATTCATTTGTACATTATGGTAATGTGTTGTAATGCTTTTAATTGAAGAAAATCATTTTATGTGCTAACTATTAATGTTCAGTTTTTAGAAGTTTCCTATAAACTTCTTTTTTAAAATGTCTAAGTACTAAATCACAAGGATGTTTACTTTTTTGACGGAGCGAGTCGTTATGTAACAATTTAGCAAATTAGCCTTCTGATCTGCACTACAAGTTCATGTCACAACTAACCAGTAGATGGTAATGGTCCTGTGAATAGGCCTCATTTCCTTTATGCTCCATATAATTAATATGATTTTTTTTATTATTCTTTTGATTTGGGAGTTAAATGTGACTTGGATATGTTCTTCACCGGTTTTGTGAAAATCTTGTCACAATAATGCTGTTCTGGATGGTTGCAATACCAGGGCCTTGCCATGCGGCTGTCAGCAATTTACTGTGTGGTTTCTAGAGCGTTACCGGATGGTTGTTTACTATGTTTCTGTTATATTCTGATCTCTACGGCTGGGTCACTTCTTCAGTTCAAGCCTATGGGATTTTTCACCCATTTTCCTGTTTGATTTCACAGAAAAGTAATGACACTCCTCAATCCACGCTCAACAATAACTCAATTTGAGGTATCATTCATAACTGTACCACAAATAGTGAAGGACAATTTCTGCACCAAATCTGAATGCTTGGGGTTACAGATTTGTTCAAATTTAGCAAGTACCACTAATAAACAACTTGTACAGACAAATAACCTCCATCAGGAGTGATCGAATGCAAAATTGGCCAGCAGAGGGCATCATGGTGTTGTTTTAGACATCTCTGAATATCCCTGCTACTGAACATAATGTGTCTAAAGGTGAAGCGCTATTTCTAAAGAGACACTCAGTGGTTTAGAATCTTCCAGAGTCATAATTCAACATACTCATCTTGCCTTCATTAGGTAAAACCATCAAGAAAGCATTGATCTTTATATTCTCAGGTCTCAAGACCTTCTAAACCTGACCCAAGTTCATAAAGCAACATCAAACGCCAGCTCTGGGACATAGTGTATTAACACACACACACACACAAACCAAACACACACACTTTTGTGAAATTAATAATGTTATGAACCCTGAGGCTATTTTCTGGAAAAATAAAGGCCCTTTTGAAAACGGCCCTGAATAGTACCTATAAATACATCATTTAACCTATGCACCCTCTAATGAAAAATAAGTGTGCTTAACTACTGAATGTGCATTTGTAGTATACTTCAAATTTTAAATGTGTTTTAATAAAATTGTATTTACAGATAATAGATACAGATAATAAAGGCCATTAAGTGTACTTTCAGAGAATATAATTTCATGACTATGTAACATACTTTGCAATAATGCACTTTGTAAAAATGTAAAATTAAAAGTTTTACTTTAAGTATCATTATGTTTGAATTTTTTGCCATGCTTTGAAGTACACTTATGTTTGATCTGTTGACTAACATACTAAAGCACATGTAAATTACTTTGTTAACTGTAGTGTTATTCAATATTACATTTAAATTTAATATATTTTAAATATACTAAATAGCAATTTCATTACAAATGTGTAATGACAAACATATTTAAATACAAGATATACAGGTTTCAATAGAAGCTAAAGGAAAGTATATTTTAGTTTACCGTCATTACTTTCAGCAGTAACCATATTTTAAACACAATAGAAATAATTACGAAATTACATATAAAGAGCTACTTAAATGTGGCAAAAAGCACTCTAAACGGGATTTAATATAAATTTAAACTATAAGGCATTTTGATGCAATTAAGCAATTAAGTGTCTGAAAACATTAGATTCAATTCACACTTGAGTGTATTCTTTTAAAGTTTTTTTTTTCCATACATACACTTTTTAAAAGTGTGCTAAAGTGTACTTTTTCCACAAAACCCTGTGCTGTGCTGTATGATATTAAAAATAAATGCAGATAATGATGAATAAGGAGTTTAAAACTGGACCGCTGGCCTGCATGTAGCATGTCCTCACTGGGATGTTTATATATATGAAATATGAGCTGAGAACCGAGGTAAGCGTTCTCTCTGTCCTCCAGAAACTTAAAAACAAGGCCCTGGGAACATGGAGAGTCATAGATTCACATCAGCACAAAAAAAGAAGGGTGTTTAGTGGCCAGTGTCGGGCAGAGCTGGCTAACAGATTCTTGGGAAGAAACAGTTTAACGGATCATGAACTGACATGTTGATACTGCAGAAGACAGAGAAAGAGATGCTGGAAGTGACAAAGTTTTGATAAGAAAAGAAAGACAAAATAATAAAGTGTGAGGTAGGTGGTTTAGATAAGTGGGGAAAACAGTGATGAAGATTCGTGTAATGCAGATCTGGGGCTTCCTGTTAGCGGTACTGGGCTGGATTTTTGTCGCCTGCTCCATGGCCATGGAGTGCTGGAAGATCTCCTCTATCGGAGGGCAAGGTGGGAGCGCCGTCATAACAGTGGGCTGGTACTGGTCCAGTCTGTGGAGGGCCTGCTTCACGGACTCCTCTTCCACATCCAACTGCTACGACTTCCCCGTGCTGTGGTCTGTGGAAGGTATGGACATGATTAAAGTCTTTGAATGTACATGTACAAATTTTTGATTTGCTGTAATTAAAAGAGACTAAATAAATTCATTTGTTAAACAGTTTACACCCCAAAACTCTCAAGTAGATTAAAAATAAACGTTCTTTATTGGCATACATTTTTCCACAAAGAACCTTTATTATTTATTTATTTATATTTTGCAGTGATGCCATAGAAGAACTATTTTGGGTTCCTCAAAGAACCTTTCAGTAAAAAAGTTTTTTTTTTCTTTGTGTGAAGAACATTTTAATAATCTATAGAACTTTTTTCCAATATAAAGAAACATTGTTCAATGGAAAGGTTCCAAAGATGTTAAAAGTGGATCAATGCCACTAAAAACCTTAACCTTTAACCCTTCTGGTGCTCCTCAGATGGTGGTTAAAAATGGCCTTTATATATATATATATATATATATATATATATATATATAGAATAGTTATGATCTTACCAACTTTTTGAGCATAGACCTGGAAATGAAATGTACAACTTAAACTGTTGTAAATCTTGAATGCTTTGTAGCACACACTTATTTTTGGTCTCTTTTTAAAGAAGACTTTGCAGATTATTGCTGAAGTGAAAAAAGTTGAATTGACACTAAAAACAATATTACAGTACTTTAAATTATAATGACAAAAGTATACAAATATTTTTTATGAAATATATATTTTCCAAAACATGTTTTACTAAATTCAAACTCAAAAATCAAAGCCCTAAATCTAAACTAATTGTGTTCCAAAGTTGAGGTTGATATAAAAAAAAAGAGTTTTCAGTAAGATTTTGGTCAGGCGCAGTACCATGCATTTCCACTAAAGGAAATTTGCTTCCCACTCTTTTCCAATGCGGTCATTTTGACTGCGAGTAGTGCAAGTGTGTGTGTTCACATGCCAAGTGCCAAAACCTTTACCAAGTTTTGTACCATTCTGACGAAAAAATAAAATAAAATAAAAATAAATAATAATAATAATTAAAAAATAAATAAAAAATTAGGTCAAATAGGACCAGAAGGTTAAGTGTGCATTGCAAAAAGGGTTATTTATAGTTTAAAAAAAGTTATTTAGATGAATAAAATGTTCTTCATAGTAAGAAAAAAAATTGTTCTTTTAAGTATTGTACACTGCAAGTTTCTTTGGGGAAACAAAAATGTTGTTTCTATGGACAGACAGAAAGACAGATATAATACATTCTTTGGATCTGGGATGTTCAGGTTATCTTCAGATCGTGAGGGCTCTGCTCATGTCTGGGATGGCTGCTGGAGTGCTGGCCTTCATCCTGAGTCTCGTGGGAATGGAATGCACTTACATCGGAGGAAAAGACAGAGAAGACCCGATCCGTGTTCACAGGAGGCATCTGTCACATAACAAGTGGTACATTTCTTCATAATATACAGCAGAACCATTGTAAATCTTGCGTGTGTGTTTTACTGTGTCTGTTCTCTAAGGTATGCTGGCTGCCTCTGGTTATGCACTTTATGCTCAGCAAGTTTCTGCAGAATATTTCAACCCCAGATTTGATGGACTGCAGTAAGTATATGAAGAATTTTTGTATGGAAGGGTGTTTCATGGAATAAATTTTTTTAAAAAGGTAGCATGCGACATAAACATAATAGCAAGACATAAACTTAGAATTGTGAGACAAAAAGTCAGAGTAGTGAGATGTAATCTTAGAATTCTGAGAAAAAAATTATTTATATCTCACAATTCAGACTTTTTGAATTGTCGCAATTACCTTTTCTTTGGTGATGGAAACGGTCTTTCCTACTTTTGTTGTACAATGTAGATCCTGCGTAGATCATAGAAAGAATCCATAAAATTAACTGTGCAAATAAAACAATGTTTTCAATATTTCAAATACTATATAACATTCAAAAATACATCAATGTTTCAGATTTGACTTGGGAACTCCTTTGTTCCTTGGATGGGCCGGATGTGCTTTTCAATCTGGAGGGATTTGTCCACTTCCTAGTTTCAGTCTGCAAGATCTGGTCTCAGACATACAGCAGGTAAGAGTGCAACGCCAGAGTCACGGAAACCTTCTGGTACAGCAATTTATAGTTTAGTTAGCTAAATACAGGTTGCAATTTTACACTGGCACTGCATTTGTTAATGGAACCCAAAAGAAGAATTTTGAAGAAACATCACACAGCTCTATCCCACTCAACAACAAGCCCAATATTCAAAAGCACAGAATAACACCTTAGAAGTATCATAAAAGTCCATATGACTTGTGCATTATATTTTAAGTATGCATGAAATCTTAATCTTAATCTTGCACTTTGGAACCCATTTTCAAAAGTTGATGTGTAAATGCAGCCAAAATGCTTTAAAAAATGTATTTTTTAGTTGAAAACTGTCATGTAAACATCCCCAAAAAATGTAGTACTAAATTTGTTGAATCATGATTTATTTGTGAAAATTTTTGTACATTGATTTTGCACACAAATTTATGCATACACACATTTAGTGCCATGGACTACTGTAATCATTCCCTGATAGCACACATACATCTCAGATACGTCTATTTGAAGTGCGTTTTAACATCTGGAAGATGTATTTACCCTTGTGCGGTCTTCGGTCACTTCTGACCAGAGAATTTTACAATTTGAATTTTTAAAAATCGTAGCTTCACCAGAATGGTACGAAACTTGGTGACTTTTATGGCACTTGGTATGTGAACACAAAAAAAAATTGAGGGCATGATGAACTCTAAAACATCTAGAGTGCAAAATCAATACACCAACTCACACACACGTGGACACACACTCGTACAAACACACACACATCTATGAACTGGTGTGACTGCAACACTGCAACTATGTAAAATAAAATCCATAATTCAACTACAATGCAGTAAAAAAGTGGACAGCAAGGAAGGGGTTACACTCTAAAACATCAAGAGTGTAAAACAGATACATCCACTCACACAC
>NW_015557156.1:705842-723948 GCF_001515605.1 Sinocyclocheilus anshuiensis
ATGTATAAAAACAACTAGGGAATTCACAAGCCTCTCTATAGAGTCCTATACAGGAATCTAGTGGTTACACTATGAAATTACAGGTTTTTCTTTTTTTTTGCTCTCAAATTTTTTTTTTTACTATTTTCAATGGTATCATAATTATTGCATAAATATTAATTAGTATCATAAAATTCTCTCAAAATACAAAAGAAAAAAATATGATTGAACAAAAATATATTAGATTGATTTTACTGAAGAAAAAAAAGTTACATTTCAGGTGTCCGGTCACTTTTGACCGCGAAGACCATGAGTGTGACGCCCAAATGAGGAGCGCACAAGAGTAAAGTGTTTGCTCTAAAACAGATATCTAGGACGTTTCCTGGAAAATATCTTTAAGATGTTTATGATTTGGAATGTATGTAAAACCGACATCTTAAAGTGTTTATCAGATGTTTGTACACAGCAGATGCCTTCCAGATGAAGCAATCTTTTTAACAGACATCTTGCAGACATATGTGTTGGTTTATGGTGGTTTGGTATGGACTTTTGTTGTATGGGAAGATGACATTAAATTAAACTTTTGGTATGAACCATTTAATATATACTTTGTAGTAAATCAGCTCAAAAGGGAAATATTTATGACTAATTATAACTGGTTATGATTAATAATAAATATTTAGATTAGAAAACCCCAAAGATCATGCATGATTCTACGCAGACGCTACAACTTCATAAAATGTTTCTCCTCAGTGCACCAGTTCTCAGCGCTCCTGTCGTGGAGAGCAATGCCTTGCGTTGCTCTCACACAAATGTTTCCATCATATCTGAACTCTCCACAAAATCCAACGTATCAGCCGTATCTGAGCTCTCCTCAAAGTCTGAAACAACAGCTCTGTCAAATGCGCTATCAAAGAGCCCACATATCTCAAGAACCAGACGCTCTGATAAATCAAGAGGCTCTATCAAATCAGATGTGTCACGATCAGCGAGCTCCTCAAGGATCAGCAGATCACATTTAAACAGCAAGAAAGCGTCCTCTCCGTCTCGAGGCACTACACATCACTTCATCTCCTACCTCTGAAACACTGAGCTTGGATTATTGGATCTGGTTATGATCTGGAAAAGACTTCTAACCACAGTTACACAAAACTATGATGTTCAGTGTAGTTGTCTATAAATCACTCTTTCATTATAGCTCATAACAAAACAACCCTATAGCTACTGGACAACTGAACAGTGTTACTACAAATCCCAAGGAGCTCTCCAGATCATGGATTTAAATGCAGAGATTTTTGTAAATTGTTTAATGAGATCGAGTCATTTATTGATGGATTCATTCTTTGAGAAATATAGATTGCATATTAATTATAGAGAGCATTACTGCCTATGGATTCCTGAAATGTGAAATGTAGAACAACAGTCTGTGCTTTGTCAGATCTATTCTTCTTCATGATTTAATTTCATGTTCAGTGAATTTGATGTAATAAAACAATGCAAGATGACAATAAACATTTTTAAGATGTCCTAAAGACATTTTAAATATAACCTTCATTTTTGTGTGGATTGCGAGTCTATATGAATCTGATAATAACATTAATTATAGCTAAACTTTAGTGGTTTCTGAAATGTTATTTGAAAATGTTGTTGAAAAATATATGCTTATATGAAAAAAAATCATACTTTCTAATACAAACTTTTCTAACTTACTCTGTTTTCTAACTTTTTTGGGACCTACCAGAATATTTAATTATAAATTATATTAAATTAAATTAAGTAATAATTTCTATATACATTTAACAAAACACAATTAAACACTTTTCAAACCTGGAACTAGCAGAGTTGTGAATCGATTCACAATTTTTAATTTACATTTTGTAATTTCTTATACTATTATATATATATATATATATATATATATATATATCTTATACTACTATTAATGTATTTCTTATACTACTATTAATGTATAAATGTTGACTATATATATATATATATATATATAATAGTTGCCTGTGCAATGCAAGTATATGGGTCTAATCATTAAAGCCATTGTGACAAAGTTCTTGGCAACCTCTGTCCATTTTTAATTTGAGTAAATTAAATTAAATTAAATTATTATATTTATTTTTATTATAATTTGAATAACAGGGTTATTATTATTGTTAACTAAATATAAAACTAAAACTATTAAAACATTTTTGTTAATTGAAGTAAAGCTGAAATAAAATGAAATATACTTATTAGATGAAAAAGTAAACAAAAAATAGAAATGCTACCTTGGCTACTATAACTGAAATAAGTACTAAAATTACTAACTGGAAATAAACTCAACTAAAACTGAAATAAAAATAAATTAAACCTAAATGGTAATATTAAAAAAGAACAACAATTTATAAAATGACAATAGCTCATTACAAAATTATAACTGAAAGTATATAAATAAAATAAAAAATTCAATTTCAAAATATCAAAACTATAAATGTATATGAATGATACTAAATGAACACTTGAATAGCGCAGTTTCACTTGCTTTATCTCCATTTCTGCAAGTATTTCAAACGTTGCTGAATATTGTTTATACATAAACAGAATGAGTTTCACTGTTCGTGCCGCTCTACTGCAATCATCACGTATAACTTACACCTTATATGACATATGAGCCTGCATAGGAGATAAATATCAGATTTAATAAGAACATACTTCACCATATGACAATATTATATCTAATAGTCAGTCGATGTTCTTTCAAAGACAACACAAGTCCTGCACTATTAGTTCTGTATGTTTTTCTGGCCGTGAATGAAACCGTAAATCTTTTACTCTTCTGAACCGTCAGACTTAAGATTTCCACCTGAAAGCTGATACAATAGGTGATAACTTCCCATCTTTTTCACATATTGTCTTATTTTGATCCATAACTTACTGAATGCTCTTTTAGCTGGGCAATGATGCCCTGGGAAAGGGTCTTTTCAGAGACTTGAACCGGTGACCCTGGTTGTCAGAATCAGAGATTGGACAAATCTCATGGATTGTGAAACTGCCTATGAGGTAAAAGCATGTAGTTTTACCAGTTTGAAGCTGCAATATGCTGAAGAAAGCACTGTGGATGCAGATACCAAGACAGGAGGAAGCTGTCCTCTAAGGACGCACACCACCATGTAATTTTATTCCATGTTGGCTTAAAACCTCACAGCAGTTCAGGAACTCTCTTTCCATAGAACTTCTGTTCCATTCATCAGTCGTATGAAGCTGGCAGCATGAGGCAGCGAACAGTGGTGATGTATGTGGAGATGGCTTGCTTTTTGTCGTGTTTAAGTGGCTGGATTTTGATCTGTTCCACTCTGGCCACTGAGTACTGGACCTTCTCGGAGGTTGGCTCTGTGGTTCTGACCACCGGTAATTACTATTCCAACCTCTGGATGGACTGTGTCTCAGACACCACAGGAGTATCTGACTGTAAATACTACCCCTCCATGATGGACCTGCCTGGTAAGGAATCACTGTTGAAACTGAGATGCTGTGTCATTATTTGGTGAAAAAAAGAAAAAGAAATGAAAGGCTCACAGGTCTTAGAAGAAAGAGAATACATTATTCAATAAATATGTTTAGTGTGTAAGGCAAAACACATTTGAAGTGAAACTTTACTTTTGCTTTTTAATGTTTGTTTTTGTTTTGAATATCTAAATCTACAATTATGCTTTTATTTTAAATTAAAACTTCACTATAGATATACACTACTGTTCAAAAGTTTGGGGACAGTAATATATATATATATTTTAAAGAAATAAGCACTTTTATTCAGCAAAAGTGACAGTACAGACATTCATATTGTTAAGATTTCTATTTTAAATAAATGCTGTTCTATTGAACTTTCTATTGATCAAAGAATTCTAAAAAAAGTATCAAGGTTTCCAGAAAAATATTGAGCAGCACAACTGTTCCCTTAAATCCTTAAAGTTCATCTTTGCCATCAAGGGAATAAAGTACATATTAAAATAGAATTACAATTACATTTTAAAATATATTAAAATAGAAATGTATTTTAAATTGGAATAATATTTCACAATATCACTGTTTTACTGCATTTTTGATCAAACAAATGCAGCCTAGGTGATGCATACACTATTTAATTATATACATTAATTATATAATTAAGTTTCTCAATCCGGAGATTATGGAAGTTGGTTTCTGCCACAAGATAAAAAAAAATAAAAAAAAATCAGTAGTCAGAAAAGTCAGAATTGTAAATTTTGTGAGATAAATTCACAAAAAATTTTTTAAATCCTTTTTTAAATCCTATGGTGATTGAGAAAAAGTTTTTTTTTTTTTTTTGGTGGAAATGGGCTTCCATAGGAGATGCTTTTCATGTGTCTCTCTCTCTGGTATGTTAGTTTTCCTCCATGTAAGCAGGGCCCTGGCTGTCGTCTCTGTGATCTTTGGCTTCTGGGGGGCTGTTCTCGCTCTTATTGGGATGAAATGTACCAAAATCGGAGGCTCTGAGCTCGCCAACGCCAGAGTTACATTTGCAGCAGCGTTGACGTACATGGCATGCGGTACAAACCTTCCTTCATTAACATTTTTTCATAACGCATAAATTGAGTATCATAAACTGATGTGTTGCTGTGTCTGTTTGGCAGGTTTTTGTGGTATGATAGTGTACTCCTGGTGGGGAAATAAAGTGCGTTCAAACTTTGTGGATCCATATTACTTGGAACAGAAGTATGTAACTATGATATATTTTAAAATATTTCATATTTTATTTCAGTAATAATAATAAATGAAAGTGTTTAAAGGTGAGGTATGCAGTTTCTGCGCTACTAGTGTAACCTAGAGAAATTATGAAATAAATAATAATTAAAAAAATTTAAACATTTTCAAAAGCCCCTTAAGATTATTCTTATACTTACAATATCTTACTATTTTATCTGGGGCTCGACAGTAAACAGCTAACAGTGAGAAAGCAAGTTTAGCTTACCTGTGGTGAAGAAACTCCGCCAGTTCATTGTCTCAACTGAAACTCTAACATTTTTAAAAATTCCTCCATCTGGTAAACGCACCGCCAGTGTTTACCCTTGTTTTCTCAAGTTATCTATCTCTGCTTTTTTGGTAAGTCCAATTTTGGTTTACACTTCTGTAACCGAGTTTCTTGTCCTATGACCGTGGCTGATTAAACACATTCTGGCTTAGCCAGCAGGGTTGCCATGTCTGCGTAACAAAACTAGCCCAATAGCCAATCAAAAGAGGCCAAGTAGCCCAATGACCATATCCCAAATATCAAAACTCAAAATAGGCAATTCCTGTTCCATAGAGGACATATTTTACAGTCAATGTTAAGCAAATTGAAAACCAATATATGGTAGTGATCATAAACACAGCTCAAATAAGGCTCCTTACCAGTGGCCTTCCTGCACAAAACATAAAATCTACCGCAGTTTTATCAATAGTAGAATATAAATATTTCAGTACAAGCATTTCAGTCAAATAAAATGTATCCAATATGTCAAACAATTAACCCGCGGGAGAAAAATCTACCCGCTTCAGCCCAATTCCGCGGGAAAACCTGCGGACTTGGCAACCCTGCCAGCCAGCTACAATAGCCACGCCCCATACTCTCGCTATTGGTTGAGCTGGAAGAGATTGATGTATCCGAGCAGCCAGCTCTAAATGTTTTGATAGTGCCTGGGAGACTTTACTATTTCAGGAGATAAAGTCCCCTGAATGGCATACTTACAAGATTAACTGGGTAAAGAGAATGTATTTTCACATTATTATTTTTAAAATTTTCCTCAGGTTTGAACTCGGTGCAGCTCTCTTCATTGGCTGGGGAGGTTCGTGTCTGGTTATATGTGGGAGTGCAGTCATGTGCTATTTCTCTGCGAGAAAGTCATTCCCACGAAGGTCTGGCCTATTGCACTGTATTATTATCAATATTGAACAGCTTACTATTACTATTTTTGTGGAAACTGTGACACATTTTTAAAGTATTCTTTGATGAATATATATAAAAAACAGCATTTGTTTGAAATTAAAATCTTTCGTAAAATCATACATCATAGACATTTATCAATGTAGTGCATCCTTGCTGAATGTTGAATTTTTGAATAGTAGTGTACTGTGTTTTCAATATTTTTTGCATTTCCTCAGGTTTACCAAGACACTCAGGAGACCCCCAACACACATGACAGCGCGTACCAGACGGACGAACATGCTGCCGGGCTCGTCCAGACCCACAACAGTCATCATCCCTCCTTCACTCCAATCATACAGAGTGAACAGAGAAAATAGACGGAGGAGAGGAACACAAGAAAACCAGTTTCCAAGAACTGTCAGGCCCCTTGTAGACTCAGCCGTGTAACCCAATGTTTAAAGACCTAATTTAGAAACAATTTCAATGCTTGTTGTCTCGATCCATTGCGATTCAGCAGGATGCTTGTCACAGCACTTACATATTGTTGCTCTTTTGCTGGTTTGATTGCTTCTATTGTCCTCATTTGCTAAATGATTAAATGTAAATGCTTGTATGTCCAAAACAAAGAATCTTTGAAGTGTTTGCAAAAGTGAATTTAATAAATCAGTTTTTTACACATTGCATAAACTATCAAAAAAATATGAGGCAATCATTTTAAAGTGCAACATCCCTTGGCTGTTCCTTAGCATTAGGTGTACTTGTACTGTTATATTTCATATAAAGTACCTTTAACACTGTTAATATCAAACAGTTTTTGCACTGCTGTCCCTGAATGATCACGAAGCCTGAGCTACAATAGATACAATTATAAGGTATATTAACTTGAGGATGTTTTGGTATTGCTCTGCTGCATTTTATTATATCTCATCTGAATCATCCCAGTCGCTGACGCTCACTAAACTGCTTTTGAGAGTGCTGCCGGTTCCTGCGTCTGTGAGGCCTAAGAAACACAAAGAAAGAAATCAGAATCACAGCCAGTCTTTACACTAAAATAGAACAAGTAATATTAACGTATTAATTCAATTATTTAAACTACAATTGTTTGACAATTGTTTGGACAATATGTACATTTCAGATTAAATCAAAAACCACAGTAGCCTTTCTGCAAGCAATCTGAGTTTCTAAGATGTAAATCATTTATAGCCATGATTTCTCACTAATAAAATATTTTGAGTTAATAATGAATTCTATGTACCTGGCTTCTGTCCTTTGGCCGTCGATGAGCCCCACACACTCGTGCTGGTGTCCAGACTCTTGTCCAGGCTCTTCCTGACGGGTACGGGACATTGGCTGGGTTTGGTCACAGCGGGCACATCCTCCAGAGAGGAGATATCCCAGTCATCATCCTCATCATCTTCATCTGTGTACTGAAAGCAACAGGGCAGGACAACACATTACAAATCTAATATAGAGATAAAGACTAACTCATTTCAGGAGTAAGAAATGTAAAAATCAAAAAAGGGAATTATACCTACCATTCACAAATTTGGGGTCAATACACATTTTTGAAGTCTATTGTGCTCACTAAGGCTGCATATTTTTGATTAGAAATCAATAAAAACAGAAATATTGTAAAATATTATTGCCATTTAAAATATGTTTTCTATTTTAATATATTTAAAAATGTAATTTATTCCTGTGATGGAAAAGCTGAATTTTCAGCATCCATTAATCCAGTGTTATTTTAGTATTACCGAGATCCTATTACAGTTTTTATTAATGCTTTGAATTCGTTTTTATTTTTATATTTTCTGTTTTCATTTTACATTTAATTAAACTTTTAGTAATTTTGTCATTATTAGTAGTTTTTTTTCAATGTCTATACAGTGTTTATTCATATTTATTTCAGTTTTAGTTCTTTAGTACATCAAGTTGAACTAAATAGAAATGAGAAATGTCGCCTTGTCAACTAGATGAAATATAATAACTTTTTTAAAAAGTTTTTATATTTTATTTTGGTTCAGTTAACATTTATTGTACTTACAGTGACAAAAATGTTGTTTATGGTTTTTAGTTTTAAAATAACTATATAATAACCCTCGTTACTCCAGTCTTCAGTGTCACATGATCCTTCAAAAATCATTCTAATATACTTGCTGTGCAAGAAACATTTGATAAATTAATTATTAAAAAAAGAAACATTTATATTATAAATAGTTTAATATTATTTGTAATATTATAAATGTCTTTACTGTTACTTTTTATCAATTTTATGCATCCTTGCTGAATAAAAACATTAATTTCTTAAAAACTTACAAACCCCAAACTTTTGAACAGTAGTGTATATCTACAATATTTACTACAGTTATGCTGATGAGCTACATTACCTGAATGAATAAGTATTTACTGTATTTTTTATTAATAATGTATGTTATTATTTAACACTCCTTAACATGCGGCTTCTCAATAAGAATTGAATTAAATGCCAAAGTACTTAAAATAAATTTTGAATTAAAAATTTGTTTCCACCTGTTCTGTTGTGGTAGATTACAATGTCACATTTATTTACCTTTGCATAATGTAAACGTCTCTATCTGTTTAAAGGAGCAGGTCTCACCTTTAGCTCTTTCTTTGCATCTTGCTTTATATTTTTGACAGCTGTTGGCTTTTCAAGCAACATAGTAACGCCCCCTGCTGGTTTCTTTGGGCCTCGTGCTTCCAGCTGTTTTTCAAGGCTTTTGCTAAGAGTTTTGACATTACCTACAGAAAACACACACACAAACAATACAAATTTGTAACATTTTTGTTTCCAATTGCAATACAACAACTCCACACCGTCCTGACATTAAAAGCGAGTCTTACTGTGAGTAATCTTCTCCACGTTTCCATTCTGGTCAGTGTGTTTGTGCAGCTGTGAGAGGTTGAGCTCCTCCATCTCGCTGCCGTCGGTCCACTCGCTGTCGCTCTCGCTCAGAGCCATCACGTCCGTTCTGTCCGCACTGATCACGGCAGCAGCGGAGCGCACAGCAGGAGCGGGAGGGGTCGAGTGCTGCTGTGTTTTAGCAGTCTGGGCCTTGACTGTGGTGCTGTTGACCAGGGTGGATTTCTTCTGTGTTTGAGGGGTTTCTTCTTCTTTAGACGATTCCTCTTCCTCAGATGATTCTTCATCAGAGCTGAATGGAGGAGTTCTGCAGGCGAGATGCAATATGCACGTTCATACAACCCAGAAAAAGGCATTGCACAAAATATCACAAATTGATAAAGTGATAACATAATAAAATCAGTGATCATAGTGATGAACAACAAACAAAATAAAGTTAAAGGTGACATATCAAGAAAATCGGTCTTTTCCAGGTTTTAAGTGCTATAATCAGGTCCCTGGTGCATCTACCAACCAAGGAAACGTGAAAAAGATTAACCCAGTTACTTTGTTTTGGTAAAGCGTCTGAGAAAACGAGCGCGTCAGATTTCGCTCCCTTGGTGACGTGGCAAAGGGATCTCATTATAATATTACCGCCCCTTCATCTGTAAACTTCCACTCAAGGTGCCGTCATTTTGATTTCTCAAGCGACAACGGTGTACCAGTTCTAATGCCATGGCGAAAGTTTGAGCAAAACATGCTAACTGTTCTGTCTTTGTCTGCACAGACGAGCACAGAACACTGTTTAGAGTCCCAGCCTCAGAGGAGACAACAGAGCAGTGGAATGTCTCCTTTAACAGGAAACGGCATTTGTGCAGCACAGTTCGCTTCTGTAATGTGACACGTCTGATTGAAACTTGATTGTCAGTGTTGTAATCATTAACTAAAATTAACATTTTAGGTTACACTTTATTTTAAGGTGTCCTTGCTACAGTGTAATTATACATTTAAATACTGAGTAATATTATTTAACTACATGTACTTACTATATGGTTAGGGTTAGGATTAGGGTTACTTGCATGTAATTATGCATAATTAATTGTTATTATAGTAGTAAGTACATGTAACGTGTAACAAGTAACAAGGACACCTTAAAATAAAGTGTTGCCAAATTTTATATCTAACAATAATTAACATTTGTTAATTAATAAAATAATAAAAAACTTTATTTTGTTTAGTTTCTAACATTAGACAACATTTTTATTTAGTTGAAGTTGAAGTACTAAAATAATTAAAATAAAAACTAAAACAGAAACATAAATGAATAAAAACTAACTAGGCACATTTAAAGAACAAAAACAGATGAATTAAACATGAAGGAAAACTTCTGAATTAAAAATGTAAAAAAACTAACAATAATATAAAAATGTATAAAAAAAAAAAAATATTACAAATACTATAATTGTGCATTAATAATACTAAAGTAACACTGTTAATTGGACATGCTTGAATAAAAAAAACATTATGCCCTACCAAGCTTGGATATGTCAGCATAAAACAATTAAAAGATAATAAATACAATAAAAACATATATAGTGCATTAACATGAATACAGAAAAATAAATAGAGTCTGTTTAATTTAATTTATTTTTATTGTAATTGTTTTTCAATTTTTCAATTTAAAAAAACTCCTACTTTCATGAAGGCCAGAGTAAATGTTTCTGTACCTGTGATGCTGTAGCGGTGTGGAGGTCTTGGGCAGGGTGCTGGTTCTGCTGCGTGGAGTTGGTTGCGGGGTGTGCTGCTGTTTAGGAGCAGGGCCTGACACCACTCGAGTTACTGTAGATGGAAAACTGCTGGATCTGGGTCTGGACTGAACCACTGCAAGAGAATAATGCAAAAATCAGCTCTACTGTCTACTAGGGCTGCACGATATATCGAAATGACCGAAATATCGCAAATGTAAATATTGCGATATGCATATCGCAACGGCGTGCGATATCTGAATCATTTTAATAATAGGCTACTTAAATCAAAACGTTGCAAAAGGTCAACGTTTTAGTTCGACGCATATAGCAGAGAATTGCTTAATGTTAAAAAGAGTTATTAAGTGCAATAAGTTGCAGAAAACAACTCTTTGCTGTCTCGTCTGGCTGTCTGACTCTCACACCTGAAGCACGCGCACAAGCCGCATCTCGCACAGCGTCTCTTCAGTTCTGCCGCACACGTGCAAAGCACGCGCACACACACACACACAAGAGAGACGCGTTTCAGACGGTAACTGATTTGCTGTGGTATATGAAGAAGTGCCTAAAATGTATGGAAAGCAAAGTCACAATGATATAAAATTAGTGTCATTCATTTTTTTGTTTGTATGTTCACATTGATGTTAAAATTACATTTTCTGATTTGTGACATTACTTTTTATGTAATGCTAAAACCCTGCTGGTCACTTTCAGAAGTTGTAGTGATTCTTTCTTTTCCAAGAAAGAATGTGAAACAAATTGGTTATATAATTTTCATTTTAAAATATTTTAAAATATAATTTAAATTGATTTTTCACACTTTAAGCAATATCGTATCGCATATCGAATATCGCATTTTTTAACAAGGTATCGCGTATCGCATTTTTTTTCAATATCGCACAGCCCTACTGTCTCCATAAGCCTCCTAATGCAGCAACCTGACTGAAATGGAACTCATGCATGCCACAGAAACGTGATTTAAGCGAGCAACAAAACATCCACACAAATAGAAAGAACTGGATGAAATATTGCATTGTTTAAATAATACAACTAAATGTTCAATATTTGCTTTAATATATTAAACAGTATGCCACATTCCATTGGGAATCAGTGTTATTTTGGTGTCATTTACATATTATTATAGTTTTTATTAATATTTTAATTAGTTTTTATTTACATATTTTTAACATAGCTTTTATTATTTTTTATTTAATTTTTAGTGTTAGTTACTTTAGTACTTCAAGTTAAACTAAGCAACAATTGTAAAACGCAAAAAACGTTTTTAATGGTTTCAGTTTTAGTTAACGGTAATAAACATGTTGGGAATAGACATAAAACAAATATATTTAAAGCCTTGTTCTCAACCTTGAAACTGCGAAGGCAATTCCTGACCTTGTTCATGTTGTTTGGGTTTGGCTGGCTGCTCCGTGTTCCTCTCCTTCACTCTCTGCTCCAGTTTATGGCTGATCTCTTTCAGAGCCCTCCGATACGCTGGATCCTCTTCCTGTCTCTTCTGACGATCAGTAAAAACCTGGGTCATGGTGCTCTTAAACGCCCCTTCAGAGAGACCACTGACTCCCTGAACAACATTATAGACATTGAGGTTATACAGTGCCATGGCATCTCAACTGCAGTCCAACTGTATAATCTATAAAATATATTTTTGTCATAAGTTATTTTGTAATTCAGGTTGACTCTCACTACCTTGATGCCTAAGCTCTGCAGTCGATCTTCAAGGTTCTGCTGAGCTGCCAGACGCATGTCTCTCCTTAAACCCGGGCTCTTCAACAGCTCCTGCACTTCCTGCTGCCATGACCGGCTCTCTGTGTGACCTTCAGAGATGCTAGAGGAATCTGAAAATATAAGACGAATGATCATGGTGAGTGGCACTCACCATGTTGGATGACATATGCTCTGGAATAAATTTTCTGCCATTCTACAATTGCAGTGGCAGATGCTACCACTCATTAACAAAAAAAACCCAAAAAACAATTTAACATCATAACATGGTATTGGAAAATACTCTTATAGCATAAAAAAGATGCACATCATTGCTCTATAATGCAGCTGCATAGAGACAAAGTAAAACAAACAAACAAAGGCCAACCAAGGCTGCATTTATTTGATCAAACATATAATAAAGAGTGAAATTTAAAATCAGTTAAAAAAAATAAATAAACATTTTAAAATGTAATTTATTCACTCCAGTCTTCAGTGTCACACGATCCTTCAGAAATCTTTCTAATATGCTGATTTGCTACTCAAGAATCATTTCTTATTATTATCAATGTTCAAAACAGTTATGCTGCTTAATATGTTTGTGGAAACTGTGATACATTTTTGTACGATCCTCTGTTGAATTCAAAGTTCAAAACAACAGCATTTATTTGAAGAAGAAGTCTTTATCTTTACTTTCACTTTTGATCAATTTAATGTGAATTTGCTGAATAAAAATATTAATAAAAAAAAAGCATACTAACCAGAAACCATTAAACGTTGGTGTATATAAAAGTATAATTATAATATTTAAATAATAAACAATTGTCACCTAACCACTTCATATCTTAATATCAGGTGTAAACAACAGGGCTTGCAATTTGCTTGCAGTTTTTTTTAAACTAAAATAAATGAATTAGTCTGACCTTGCAAAACGGAAAAAAATAAATATAAATATATTGAAAAATATAACTAAAGAAAAACTGGAAATGCCTCTGCAATTGTACAATGACTTTTATATTTTTCAAACCCATAAACAATGGAGAATACAAGCACTTAAAATATGCTCATTTACTGTATCTTCACAATGAAATTTCCTTTCTCTTGCTCTGAGCTGTCCAATGATTACATGCATGCTGGAAGACAGATCTTCCAGCTCATGCCTTTAGTTTGGCATGCTCAGCACTTCACTTTAGCACATGCTCAGACTGAACACACAGACCTGAGACACGCAGACGGATGCGAGCATGCCACAGACGACTACACTCAATCACTCTACTGCTTTACCTTTCTCCTCCTCAGACAGCTCCACTATAGGATCCAGTTTACGGACTGAGCTGGACTGCTCTAATAGGACAGTGCAAAGAGGTCAGAGAAGAGTGCAGGGGTTATGGATGGACATATTCAAATCTAACCCTCTCATTTTGCACTGATATTACCCATACTGACCACATGCTGATTAAAGACCCCATTACATCATGTGTCTGTTAGTTACATGTACAGTACATTCGATTTGAAGCCATCTCTATGCTAGTGTACACCAAAAACACAAAGTTAATCTTCAGCAGACATAAACTACAGTTCAGAAGTTTGGGGTCAGAAAGTAAAAAAAAAAAAAAGAATACTTTTGTTCAGCAGTGAAGCATTACACTGACCAAATGTGACAGTAAAGACATTTATAATGATACAAAAGAGTTCAAATTCAAGCAAATGCTGCGCTTTCTATTCATCAAAGAATCTTGAAAAGTGTCATGGTTTCCACAAAACTATCAAGCCACTGAAACGATTCTTGAACACCAAATCAGCATATTATAATAATTTCTGAAGAATCATGTGACACTGAAGACTGTAGAAATGAAAGCTTTGGCATCAGGAATAAACTACATTTAAAAATATATTAAAATAGAAAACAGTTATTTTAAATGGTAATATTTCACAATATTACTATTTTTACTGTATTTTTAATCAAATAAATGCAGCCTATATGAGGAGACTTCTGTCGAAAACATTAAAAACTTTGCTGACCTCAAACTTTTGAACTGACTTTTTGTTGCTGAACAAAGCAAAAAAATCAAAGCAAATCAGAATATATTTAATGTTTAAAATACAGCATGATTTTGGACTAATGAGATTTTGAAAAAACCCTCACAATTTTCACATTTTGGCATTGTTCTGATCTTGCTTTTTGGTAATAAAGCAACATGTAAATCCTTTATTCCATAAGCTCCACAACATGCAAAAGCTTTGATAGTTGCAGTAGGTTATAAATCTTTGAAGAAATTAGATTTATTTTTTTGAAGATTTATCACATCATGCCTAATTAGGTCACAGTGTGTGAACTGTGATCTACATGATGTTTAGGGATCGATATTATTTTGACATTATCTAACAACACCATATTATGCAGGGACTTACCACTGAGCACCACTTTAGCTTTAGTCTCTGGAGCCGGGGCAGCAACCACTGAAACAAAAAAATATATAAAAAATTTTTTTTTTTTATTCTGAAGAAAATTCATTACTCATATATTACGTTTATCCGAAAATATAAAGTCTACATACCTTCACGCTGTACTGTTATTGCTGGCGGCTTTGACGAGATCTGTTTCATCTGTCATATAAACAAAACAGCATGTTATTTCTTAAAACAAAAAAACCCAGTCAGCAACACGTCATCTGAGCCGTCACTTCAAACTTATGTTTCACTGAAAGAACAACCTGCATAATGATGAGCTGACAACACAATCAGTGTGATGATAATTACTAACGTCCGGATATGTTCCCACCCATACACTCCTTCAGCACGAACCTAAAGATTATGCTGTGGGCTGCTGCGCTAATACAGGAAATCCTGAACAATCGAGCCTCTTCCTGTGCTGGGATACAGTACTGACCTGCTTGTTTTGGGAGGTAATAATCTGCTGCTGCTCCTGCAGCCTGTGGCTGAGCTCCTGCACCTGTCGTCGTGATTCCTCCCTCCCTTCTGACACGGCCGAGCGCAGTTTGAACAACTCCTCCTGAAGCTTATGGAACATATATAACAGACGTGGATATATGAGATATTTCTGTATTTAAACAGCTACAGGATGCCTGTGACACCTACCAGACTTTTTTCACTGTCATGTTCCTCCTTTATTTTTTGCGTTTTCCCTGCCCACTTCACCTCCTGAGTAAAGAAAAACATCAGCTTTAAAACTACAGCAATTTCCATTCTAAGGTGTGGTGTACTGGACTGTCCCAAATCATCTGAATGTTGTATCTCTTACTTGTTTGTGAAGTTTTTGCTGAAGTTTAACAACTTCCTGCCAGTGTTCATTGCTGGCTGGTGTACTGGGCTGTGTCTGTACCGGCTGCACACTTTTCTGCTGTAATTTTAGCAGCTCCTGAGGAGAGGAAAGTACCATAATAATGCCATTTCAGTATAATCACATCACATAATATCAATATTTCTATACATTTTTGCCGTGTTTAATCAATGTATTTTATCCTTTACAACCATGTTAATTTAAATCCAGCAAAGTTTGGAAATCCAGCATATTATATAATAATATAGTATATAATATTATAAATGTTAATAATTTGGAGCAAGATAAGGTTGAGTAAATGAAATAAAAACACACATTTTCTAGGTTTCTGTTCTTTTGATGCATTGAATCCATGTCCCGCTGACAGGCTTGCTTGACTTCATCTATTTTGCTGTTCATCCGCATTTTCTCTTCTTCTTTCCATATTTCCAGTTGTCTCTTAAACTCTTCCTGCCTTTGAATGAGCTCTTTCTCCTGGAGAAAATAGAGTAGACATACTTATTTCAAATAACAAATCATTCTATTAAAAACATGGTGTCTCTTTTGTCTCCTCTAACCTGTTTAGCAGTGCAGTCTTTCTGCTGTGTCTCCATTTGGGACGTGACCAGGGTCAACTGCTCCTGTAGTTTGTTGATTTCCTCTTGTAACTTCATGGTCTGAATTTTTTTCTGATTATCAGTCATCAGTTCTGGAACATATGAGATGCTGTTGTTAACTGTACTGAATGTGCACTCGTAGTGTACTTCAAATCTTACAAGTAAATTTTGCTGTACTTGCAGATAAGTTGAATATTATTAATTAAATATAAAAGGCCACTTAAGTGTACTTAAAGAGAAACTGTTTCATAATACACTTAATAAAAGTGCACATTGTAATGACACATAAAAAAATTAAAATGTAAAAAGTTTTACTTTAAATTACATTTTAAATAGTTGTTAAATCACATTGTAATAATATTTTGTCATGCTTTATAGAAGTACTTAGTTTGATGTGTTGACTGACATACTAAAGCACATGTAAAGTAGTAGATTAGAATTTTAACTGTAGTGTGCCATATTAAAATGTAAAGATCATATATTTTAAATGTACTAAATGGCAACTTTATCATTACAAACGCGTTATTACAAATACATTTAAATACATAATATACAAGTTTCTTTTCATTTATTTTAAATGATACATTTTATTAAAGGGGTCATATGATGCTGCTAAAAAGAACATTATTTTGTATTTGGTGTAATGAAATGTGTTTATGCGTTTTAAGGTTAAAAAAAAACATTATTTTCCACATACCGTACATTATTGTTTCTCCTCTATGCCCCGCCTTTCTGAAACGCGTCGATTGAGAAAGGAAAAATTGAAATCGCATCATATGACCCCTTTAAATGTATGTATTATAAAAAACTATAAAACATTTTTATTTAAATGCACTTAACATGCAGCTGCCTGAAAACATTACATTTAGTTTGCATTTAGGTTTATTCTTTTAAAGTATATTATTTCCATAAGTGCTCTTGAATAGCATGCTTACTTCTTTTTCACAAGGGCAAGCAAAATACAACAGAAACCCATTGTGAAGTGATTCAGTACACAGTTTGAACTCACTGATGTCAAACTCCGTTGGATGTCTGCGCTGCATGTGACTTTGCAGGAAAGAGATATTCATGAAGGCTTTCTCACAGTGTTGGCACTGAAACGCAAACAAAATCAGGGGCTTGATTAATTTACATGACACCAAATCTGTGAAGAATAATACAGATAACTTATTCTTAAGTGACTTGCTTCTTTTGTATTCCATTGGAAAAACACAGTCATATAGGCTGGGAAAACACGGTAAGGCTGAGTAAATGATGACAGAATCTTTCCTTTTGGGTGATCTAAAAAGCAAATGTTCCCGGGAGAATCGTTGCTGAAGGTCAAAGTGAACACGAGCCCTGCTCAGGTGACGAGCAGGTGTCGGTGCAGCTCAACACAGCTGTCACTCACACACCACTCACCAATAATGCCAAGAGACAATGTGGGCACGTTGCCATGGAAACACCGGGTGGTGCAGGGTTGATGTTACATTTTTTCCCTGTTCTATCTCTCGCTCCAATTCACGGATATGTGGAAAATCCTCAACGCTGCACATCATACACCACATTTAGCAGCCAAAACGCCCGTCTGGTACTCTCATGCAAATTTAACCACACTGCCACTGATACCCATCACAAACATACGCTCTGTGTTTGCCTTTTTTTCTGCAACAAGACAGGGAAGACTGTCTCCGTAAAACTCCCACTGTGTGACATAATTGCATTGCTGCACTAACATAACTTCCCAAATCAACTGTGAAATGCAATTATGTGTTTAGGATCCATTGATGTCAATCTGCAGCCTCAGCAGGTGTTGAACAAAGACCAAGACAGTGTATTACAGAACTGGAGGAACCTCTAGAAAACTGTAAAGAAATATCTGGGTCCAATTTCACCTCAAAGTCAAAGGAAAAATATATTTTTCAAAGAGAAAATGAAAGTTATTTTAAAATCAAGATTTTTTTATACACATTTAAAACATCCTCATGCAGTGACATTTTACTTTTTTGTGAAAAA
>NW_015557156.1:724107-731174 GCF_001515605.1 Sinocyclocheilus anshuiensis
TTGTACTGGTTTGTATTTATGCTGATTTTATTTGAATAAAAAAAACATTATTTTGTCTAAAGAGGATTATAATCTATTTATTACAGTAATAATAACAAGTTTTGTTGCAAATTTATATTATATTTAAATGCTAAATTATATATTTAAATTGTATTTTGCTTAAATAAATTTTTTCCCAATTTTGACATAATTTTCATGACATTTCCCCCCTCAATTCTCTCAATTCATATGCAAAAAATATCTCTCTTTACTGTAATACAGTATTACAAAATAATCATTAGCTATTGTAATATTATATGTCTATATATATATATATATATATATATATATATATATATATTATATATCAGTAAACAAATGAGAATCATTACAAAAATGTTAATTATGGGCAGAAATGTCACTATAATATCACAATGCAAAACAATCTTATTGTTACAAAAAAAATAGGCCTCATTGTATTTATGCAAAATGCAACTTAATTTTTTTTTGATTTTAGGGGGAAAATAATCAGATCCAGCTACATTTAGGTAACCACTTCATTGCTCACAGTTAAAAACCCTTGATCCTGAATTAAACAGTAAACCATGAGCAGCACTTTCTTTTCGATTCTGCTGTCAGGCGCCTGTGCTTTCCTAGCAACCACATGAAACACCAGGTTTTGCCTTGGCAACAGCTGGCCGCAATCAGGAGCGACAGTTCCACGATTGCAAATGAGCAAACAGCAGATATAGCCATGGTACAAAGACCGAAATGTTTCTAAAAACAATGCAGCATGCAATTTTATTTCATTGATGAGATGAGTGGGAGGGGATGATGGGCATGATGGGGGATGGGTGCTTTGATTTGTTTCCTTCACTTAAGGCTCTTTTATAAGAGGAGTACAAGTCATCGTCACCAGCTGACACCATCTGCTCCATTCTCCAAATCCTGAATGCCGTGTCCAAAAAACAGTGTCTGGTGATTAGCTAATCCTGTCCCGGCCTGCAGGCCTGATTATGGACTTAAAAGTGTTGACATCACTTCATTTAGAATGAATACTAAATCACATACATTTACTAGATAAGAAAAGCACATACTGCAGTAGTGATGGTAAAGTACATGCTTTTAAAGATGCCGTGAAATCAAAATTGGTAGTTTTCTTACTTTTAGTCCATGTCTGATAGCTTTAATGCCGTCTATATGCAAAAAAATACTCCTAAAATTAAAAAAAATAAAGTACCTTTTTAACAGATATTCGCATTAAAAACCTACATTTTTTTAATTATTTATATACTATTGTATTTATTAATATTTAGAATTTTTCTATTTAAATTTTAGTTTTAATAATTTTGCTATGTGCTTTTATAATTTGTATTCGTTTTATAAAGTATGTTTATTTAGATTTAATTACATTTTTTAGTAATTTTAGTCCTAACAATGTCTTAATTAAAAATGCCCTTGCAACTAACAGAAATAAAATCATTTTAAGGATTTTATTTCTGTTAGTTGCAAGGGCATTTTTAAAAAATACTCCTAAAATTTAAAAAAATAAAGTACCTTTTTAACAGATATTCGCATTAAAAACCTACATTTTTTTTTATTATTTATATACTATTGTATTTATTAATATTTAGAATTTTTCTATTTAAATGTTAGTTTTAATAATTTTGCTATGTGCTTTTATAATTTGTATTCGTTTTATAAAGTATGTTTATTTAGATTTAATTACATTTTTTAGTAATTTTAGTCCTAACAATGTCTTAATTAAAAATGCCCTTGCAACTAACAGAAATAAAATCATTTTAAGGATTTTATTTCTGTTAGTTGCAAGGGCATTCCTAATTTCCGTTTCAGTTTTTTAAGTTTATGTTTCTCATCTAATCTTATTATTTTATTTCAGCTTTATCTCACTAAACGAAAATTATTTTCAATAAATAACGATTTTAACAATAACTAACACTGATCAGACCATAGTACGCGAATTGGGATTCAGCCTTAATGTTGCTCCTTCACACCGTCAGATGTGAGAAAAGCACACGTTACATTCCCCGGGGTCAATGAACTGTGAGACAGGGGTGGAATCGAGTCTGGCCTTGAGGGGGAGGTGACAGCGACAATGAAAATGCTAATACAGACATTCACACTCCTCCACGGGGCTGTACAGACCTTGTGGTAATTGGCACCGATCCCCGTGCTGAACATGGCTTGCTGAGAGGCTATGATCTTCTTCCTCTGCTTCAGTTCCTCCTTTAGCATCTTGGCCTCCTGGGTTTTTTTCTGCAGCTGGACGCAGAGCTGCTCCCTCTCGCGCGCCTCCACCTGAAGCCTCTCCTCGGCCGTCTGCAGGCTGATGCTGAGGCAGTCCTGGGAGTGCAGCAGGTACTCCACGGTTAGCTGGGCCAGCCGGAAGAGCTTAATCAGAGCCGGGTCCACGGGGCTCTGACAGCGCTGGCAGCGCTCGCCCTCCACGCTGCAGAACGTCACCTCCGTGATGTGCTCCTGTAGAGCGTGGAAGTCCAATTCAGAAGCCACCCGGTCCACATCCACGGCGTTGATCCGACGCCAGTCTACATTCTCACGCCGGGCTCTGAACTTGATGGTCGGGGGGATGCCGGCGTCTCTGGAGGACGTAAGCGGTCCGGACATGGTGGATGCGGCTGGTCTGCTCAGGCTGCCGGATGAGGGCTGACTCTGAGGAGAGCTCAACAGAGATGGGATCCCTGCTGAAGAATGGGTTCCCGGGGGATCTGACGGGTATGGGTAGTAAACGTTGTCATAAAATGGCTGCAGGGGGAAACAAAGAGCTAGGTGAATTCTTAAAGAAAAAAAGAGGCATTTTTGATTAATAAACCAGCCCATTTTTCAAGGTCACACGTAAAAACATTCCTGATTAATTCCACCACTGCAAAGCTAATCGTTACCAGCTAACAGCAACAACACAAGCAGGTCCACATGACTACGAGCGTTCATTAAACAGGTTAAATGCGGGAATAACACGGTTAAATCGTCGATATATGATAAATTCCACCTTATTTCGCTGATTCGTGCTGTCGCTTGCCTCCTTACCATCTTGCTGTTCTTGTGAAGTCTTGATGAACGATCGGAGCGGCGAGCGGCACAGCAGTATCAAAGCGTCTTGTGCGTTTCTATGGAAACAAGAGCGCGTGTCCCAGTTTGCACAGCACACACTGCACGAGAACAGAGAGGAGCAAAAGCACGTGGATGTCAAAAGGTCTTTTACATTTTACCTGTTGTCACTCAAGACAGATCGTTTTTATCACGTATTATTTCATAAAATTGACAGTTTTTTAAAATTTGATCTTAAACGGTTTTCTTTTTCTAAAGGATATACTACTAATCATCAGATCGCAGTTTATGACTACGAGCGTTCATTAAACAGGTTAAATGCGGGAATAACACGGTTAAATCGTCGATATATGATAAATTCCACCTTATTTCGCTGATTCGTGCTGTCGCTTGCCTCCTTACCATCTTGCTGTTCTTGTGAAGTCTTGATGAACGATCGGAGCGGCGAGCGGCACAGCAGTATCAAGGCGTCTTGTGCGTTTCTATGGAAACAAGAGCGCGTGTCCCAGTTTGCACAGCACACACTGCACGAGAACAGAGAGGAGCAAAAGCACGTGGATGTCAAAAGGTCTTTTACATTTTACCTGTTATTTGTCACTCAAGACAGATCGTTTTTATCACGTATTATTTCATAAAATTGACAGTTTTTTAAAATTTGATCTTAAACGGTTTTCTTTTTCTAAAGGATATACTACTAATCATCAGATCGCAGTTTATTTAAAATGATTATTGTATTATCACACAATAATTACTTCACATATAAGGTACATGTTTCATGTTCATGACAACGTTTGAAGACTATTTAAAGGGACGGGAACGCGAATATACGAGCTAAATGTGTATGTTCGCCTTAATAAATTTTAATATTTGCTTAAATTCATCTGTTTTATTCAGATATATAAATACTTCAAAGAAAATGAAACGTATTTCTGCATTGTGAGCTATTATTACTTTCATGACATGTTTTTATTTACATCGGCATAGAATAAAAAGCAGTGAAACAAAAACCATGTGCCAAATACTGCACCTTTAGTATTAAATAAGATATCACTGTTTTTTTTTTCACTTTACAACAATACAAAGATTAAAATTGATAATTTGGTAACGTTAGGTTTAATGTCACAATGCAACAAAAAAATCTTAACAAATTTTAGGTAAATATTAATATTTTAATGATTTTAAATTGGCTTCATTGCCTTCATGGAAAATATAAAGTATTCGTCAGTGAAGTATGTATTTATTTATTTATTTTACTTTTTTAGTTTGATCTCAGAGTGAAATGTGGCCTGGATGTTCTTTACAGATTCACTTTCATGAGATTTGACCTTTTTCCTTTACACGGACTGAACTCTGAACGTCTCTCAGTCTAGTCTGGAGCATTTCAACAGATTTCTTCTCAGATTACTGCCTCTGAAAAACATCTCGAGTTGGGACAAACTCAGTTACGAACAAAAGGGGGACTAGTGCATGAGAACGTTCAATTCAGTCCAACGAAGCGAGGGATAAATATAACATAAAGTTCGTTTTCAGCCATTTTCACGGCAAACCAAAGAGGTTTGGCCACTTACCCATCGGCCGCTGAGTAACGGGAAGGACAGATGCAGTGGCTCTTAACGTTACCTCTCGGCGAAGAAGTTTTTGCAAACAATCCATGCAAATCCAAAACCTGGCCATCCGAAAATCCGCTTCAGCCCTGCGCTGCGAAGCAAACAAACGATACACGGTTTTGGTGAACTTTAACACAGGCAGAAACAAAATGATTCCCCCAAAAGTGTGAGATCCAGAGCGCCGTGACGTCACAGCGCATTCCTGGCGCGAGCCTCATCTCATCTCTGGGGCCCGAGGAGGGGGAAGGGCGCGCGAAGATTTGCAGCAGTCCCGCAGGGAGCATCCACACACAGGCCACACAACAAACCTACTGCCAGTGTTGGGTAGGTTACCAGTGTTGGGGGTAACGCATTACAAGTAACGTGAGTTACGTAATCTGATTACTTTTTTTTCAAGTAACTAGTAAAGTAACGCATTACTTTTTAATTTACAAGAAAATATCTGAGTTACTTTTTCAAAAAAGTAACGCCAGTTACTTTGTTTTCCCATTTATTGACTGACAAGTCTCCTGTCCCCATATTGGGAGAAATCGGAAGTGCAGAGGAGTTGTGTGCGCTGTGTGAACCATGATGTTACTGTAGTTCTAGACTAAATGTGAATGTGCAATAATTCATCCCACTCGCAAAAAAAACTGATTTTGTATTCATCAAAATGAATTAAAACAGTGAAATGCAAACTCAGAATATGACTCAAACCTGCAATAATTAAATATGTTAAATAACACAAATGTATCTAATCCCATTTTATTAACCAATGTCTTTGCTGCTGACCTTTGATGAGCCAGTTCAACCATACTAATAGGCAAAAATTACTTTAGATAAACTAACAATTGTGCTTTGTTTTTTTATTGCTGAAGAGTGTTTCTTCTCCTGCGTTCTACTGTACAGACGTGAATTTACTTTTGCTTCAGCCTGAGGTTTATTCATTACACTTTTTGGTGTGAAAGGGCTTTTACATTTGCTATATAGATAATAGAACTAATATATAATAGAACTTCTTGTATTAAAAACAATCAAGCCCTGCCCTTATTTAAAAAGTAACGCGAAAGTAACGCAAAAGTAACGTAACACATTACGTTCCATACAATGTAACTAAGTAACGTAATTAGTTACTTTTGTATGGAGTAACGCAATATTGTAACGCATTACTTTTAAAAGTAACTTTCCCCAACACTGTAGGTTACTATGCAAATGTAAAAGGTTACAGATTACAAGTTACCCTATTTAAAATGTAAGTAGTGCAACTATTTCAATTACTTTATTAAAATAATGCAGGCCTCCCTGATTACATTCGATTACTTTTCTAAATCAGAATGAGCTTTATGAGCTTTATTGCCAGGTATGTACATACGAGGAATTTGTTTTCGTGACAGAAGCTTCCACAGTGTAACAGAATGACAGTGACAGAACAAAAAAAACTAAATAAAAAATAAAAAATAGAACAAGTAAATAAGGAATAAAAATATACAAATCGACAATTGTATGTACAGGTATATAACAATAGACAGTTGTATGAACAGGTATATTATGTGCAAATTTAAATGTAGACTGAGTATGTGTTAGATAATCGCTCAGCAGTCCGGACTACCCTCTGTAGTCTTCTGAGGTCAGATTTGGTAGCTGAGCTGAACCAGACAGTTATTAACCAGACAGCTGAACCAAACCTTAGAAACATTTCTAACGTTTTCAACTGTTAGTCATTTTCAAACATTTAGCATTTTTGGTTTTGATTGCTTCTATTGTCCTCATTTGTAAGTCGCTTTGGATAAAAGCGTCTGCTAAATGACTAAATGTTAATGTAAACCAGGAAGGGTTAACCTTACAGTAGTAGCCTACTCAACACTGATTACTGTGAGACTTTCAGAATCCTTCATCTCTTGAATTAAGATTATAATAATTGAATTTAAAACACACAAAACCAGACTTTAACACCCCTTTTGAGATCATTCTAAGTTTAAATACAGATTTAAAATCATAACAAAAAATAGTTTAACAGCTATGATACTGTTTTTGAAATCAAATCTTTTCATAGACAGGAAACACTTGCATCTAACAATGCCTGAAAGAACAGTTAATCTTAAAATAAATAAATAAAGCATATACATAAACCCGAGGTGGAAATAAAACAGTTATCGAATAAGCATGTGTTCTACTCTGTGTCCTAAACTCCTGAAACAATGGTGTCTCATATTTTAGAGCAGTCATGCAATTTATGTAAGAAGTCAATTAAATCTGTATGTGGGTGTGTAAAAAAAAAAAAAAAATCAGATGTTACCCCCCTTGTAATCTTTAACATTTTCATAAGTAACTATATTTTAATTATACATTTTTTCTCAGTAACTATAACTGATCACAATTACATTTATATATATATATATATATATATATATATAT
>NW_015557156.1:731286-770926 GCF_001515605.1 Sinocyclocheilus anshuiensis
TCGTAATTAAATTATGTAATTCCATCACATGTAACAAGTTACTCCCCAACACAGATCATAACTTTTATTGACAACTGAGCTTTTCTTTTGTGCGATATAGCTAATACAGATATTTAGAAATATTCTCAGGCACTTAAACTTTATTAATACCTGATTATTTACACAATAGTAAGAAAACTATAATGATGCCTGCAAGGAACTTAACATGAAACCAGATGGAAAGAAATCAGAATTCATGACAGGATGGAACCTGACAGGATTGGAATAAAGAGCTACAGGTTTGCTTTTGCTAAGCTCACAGAAAAATGTCAAGTTCATTCTTCTGAATTTTTAAATATCGTTTGAAACTTTGATAATATATAGGCCTACTGGTTTTCTGTAGATTTATCAAACAGAATGGAATGGTTTCAAGTGAGACAAATCAACTAATACTTCAATACAAAATATAAAATGTCACCAATGTCATCATATAGTAAGATTATTAGTATTATACAGTCTATAGCCTATGTATGTGTGTACATATGAAAATACACAACATAACAGGAATGAGTGCTAGGTATGCACGTATGCTTTTAAGAATGTTACTCATTCGCTTTATGCATTTTGACTAGGCTATATATTGTTCCATATTAATATAAGAGTATAATGTAAAATATAAAAGTATAGATTACTATCCATCATACTACCTACAGTTTAACATTAAATCTGTGTTCACATAGTCAGGAGACCAAGTGAGTATTTCTTAGCGAATTACGCCATCCAGTGGTATTTATTAGACTGTGCTTTATTAGCGCGCATGTTTGAAGAACATTTCCAAATACTCAAATGATCTCAGTTTTATTATCTGTCATTTGATTGAGCTTCCTTCGACGTTCCTTTACAATCTCCTGGTGCTTCCCATTAGTCTGGAGAAGACTGTTATATATAATTGTATAGGCTATAAACAGAGGAATGCACAGATATTGCGTCCAAACAGAATAGAATACTGAATGGCCATGCAAAGAGTGCATGCATATATATATATATATATATATATCTATATATATATCTATATCCCAAAGGATCAAAGGACAAGATTTTTGTAATGTGTAAAATATGTATTTATTAAATTTAAAAGATTTCAATCTTTCTATCTTACACAACTGTTGAATTTGAGAAAATGTATTAAAAATTATTAGCATTAGAGACACTCAACAAGTGCCCTTTCCCGCAGATGTTTCAAAATAATTTCTTTGGTAACAGAGAAACATTCTGTACATTAGTATTTCTGCAGTAACATGTAATATATGAATACCTTTACAGCATGTTAATTTCTAAATTCACTAGTACATTTTAACAATTGAAGAAATACAAATTAACATCAGTTAATGTATTAGGAAAGAACACGATTTAACAATGATCAATAGTATAGTAATAAATTAATCTAGATTAATAAATGCTGTAAAAAATTGTATTACGGTGTGATACCGTTTCTTTAAACATTGGATTACACAGCTGAGTCTATGGGGGGCAGGCTGGGTCTGACAGAATGGCTTTCTTGTGTTCCTCTCCTCCCTCCACTCGCTCTGCTTCCTCTGCTCTGACTGTATGATTGGTGTGAAGGAGGGATGATGACTGTTGTGGGTCTGGAGGGTCTGGAAGAGCCCGGCAGCATGTACGTCCGTCTGGTACGCGCTGTCATGTAGGTTGGGGGTTTTCTGGGTTGTTTATTAAACCTGAGTAGAAGACAAAAGAGTTATCAATGTAACTACATATTCATTACATTTTTAATATTATTATTTTGCTTATTTCAGTGTAGATATATACAGTGCAATGGACCAGACCTTTTAGGGAATGACTCTCTCCCAGAGAAATAACCCATGACTGCACTTCCACAAATAAGCAGACATGAACCTCCCCAACCAATAAACAGAGCTGCACCGAGCTCAAACCTGACAAACAAAAGCAATTCATGTTAAAGCAACTTTTTAAATTTTATTTTTTTTGTAATATCATTTTCAATGCCATTCTGATGGTAGGCCTACTCTGACTTCTAATAAGGCAAATTCCACCAAAAGGACGGACAGCTTTATAAATGCACGTGTAGCTATCCTTTGTAATTACGAATTACGATTAATATGATACAACAGTGAATTCCACTCACTTAACTCTAGGGGTCTTTAAAGTCACAAAAATACACAAAACTACTACTTCAAAGCAGCACTATGTAACTTTTTCTGTGTTCAAAATTTGCAAAATGTATATAATGAGCGAGTACATCGTGAATTCATCTTCCAAACCGCTTTTTTTGTCTTGTTCCGAATCACTACGGTACACTTATAATAAGTACTTATATTTGGACTATTGTAGCCTGGTCGGGTCGTCACCGCTGCGGAGTAACACATACCTGCGTGAATCGCCAGAGACATAAACTTGGAGAAGTAGCTCCGGTTGGAATGTTCTTCCGCGGGATGTGTGCAGTTCTGTTTATTAACCGCTAGAGCGCCAAAAGTTACATAGTGCTGCTTTAAGAGCCCATATCTTACCAGCTAAATTTGAAACGTTACTTTTGTTTAGGTTCACAGCTGATTAGAAGGCGATTGATGAATCATCTTAATTTAAATAACATAAAACACAGATTTATTTGAAATTAAATTAAATGCCAAATTAAAGTACAATGCTGAATTAAAATGTAATTAAATGATGAATTCATTTTCCATTCCATTGAACAAAGTCTATCACTGGCCTACTTTTTTTCCAGTCTGTCTGCAATAGATTTATTGTCTCACTGTCTTTCTGCATCTCATGCAATGAGTTCCAAAATTAATGTAAAAGGGGCATAATTAATTGTCAGTTTCTTTCGCATCACTACTGCCTCCTTTATTTATTAATTTGGTTAGTTAGTAGATTAGTTATTAAGTTAGTTAGTATTTTTGGACTGGGCAGAAATGTTCAATGTCTGAAAGTTACAGGTTTTTTAATGGTCCAAAGAGCAATATGCCCTTAGGTATGTCATCATTAGTCAATCACTAATAAAAAATAAAAAAAATTACACAAGTAGAAATGCGAAGCACTTATAACTTTCAAAATTAGACATACAGTATGACCAAAATAAAAGTAACATTTACGTACTTTAATTCTAAGAAATATGGATCCACAAATTCTGAGCGTGCCTTTTCTCCCCACCAGGAGTACACTATCATACCACAAAATCCTGCAAAACAGACACAGCAACACATCAGTTTATGATACTCAATTTATGCGTTATGCAAAAATGTTAATGAAGGAAGGTTTGTACCAGATGCCATGTATGTCAACGCTGCTGCAAATGTAACTCTGGCGTTGGCGAGCTCAGAGCCTCCGATTTTGGTACATTTCATCCCAATAAGAGCGAGAACAGCCCCCCAGAAGCCAAAGATCACAGAGACGACAGCCAGGGCCCTGCTTACATGGAGGAAAACTAACATACCAGAGAGAGAGAGAGATACTATTAATGATCCTGCAGTAACATGAAATCATGAAATAAGGCCAGATTTTTTTCCTCACCAGGCAGGTCCATCATGGAGGGGAAGTATTTACAGTCAGATACTCCTGTGGTGTCTGCGACACAGTCCATCCAGAGGTTGGAATAGTAATCACCGGCGCTGAGAACCACAGACGCACTTTCTGAGATGACCCAGTACTCAGTGGCCAGAGTGGAACAATTCAGAACCCAGCCACACAGACAGGACACAAAGCAACCGATCTCCACGTACATCACCACTGTTCGCTGCCTCATGCTGCCGGCTTAATGAGCAGAGAAAGAAAATGTGTGCGTGTGCGGAAAAAAGCTATGGTGAGAGCGGTGCATGTATTTCTGAGAGGCTTCGAGTCAATAATGAAATGAGATCAAACAGTGATGTTTGTCTCCTCCTGTTTTTGGAACCTTCCTTCTGCAGTTTACAGCTTGAAACTGGTCAAACTACATGGGTTGACCTCATCAGCAGTTTTTCATTACCAGAGGGTATTCCCATGCTATCCCAGATTCCAAGTCTTTCTAGGAAAATGGTTTTAAGAAACTTTCAATGCACTATAACAGCATGTCTAATGATCTATAACAAGTGAAATTAAAGAACAAATTAAAGCCAGTATGTAATGAAAACACAGCTTGTTTCTCAGTCAAAATGAATGATAAATTGAAATTAAATCAAAAATATTTGAAAATGAAATGAAAAAAGATGTGAATTCATTATATATTTCAAATACATGTTTTTTGTTGTTGTGCTATACCTATAAAAACCGACCAGATGAAGTTATGTAAGTAGAACGGAAGTTATACAAACACTGCATTCGGATGCAATGCCAGTGTTGTTTTAGTATTACTTGTAATATATTTGCATTGACATTTTGAATTATATTATTATATATTACAATAATATGTTATAAATATATATTCCCTCTGTTTTCTTGCTTGGAAAACAAAATGTGTGCTAAATAACGACCTCTTGACCCAGTTTCTGTTGAAGCTTTTATTACTCATTGTACTTGTCATGATCTTGTTTGTACAGGTTGTCTTGTTTTTGAAATATAATCTCTGACAGAACATCAGCTGGTTATTGGGTATGAAGTGTCCTGGGAATACTGGGAGTCCATCGTAATTAAGATACTGATCTAACACAAAGTTTCAAATGACATGAAAGTGTGCACTGTTTATGTATAAACAACATTCAGCTATTTCAGTGCTACCTGCATAAAATGAGAAAAATCAAGATAAATAAATAAAGAGTCAAATACAAAATAAAGGATGAGTCGACTTAATGCTAGTCTAGATCTTCTTCAGATAAGCAACACCTGAGGACTGTAAACACTTCGTCTCTGCAGCACTTTCAGCATTGCTCTGTTTTTTGGAATCAAGGGGTCGAGGTTTGGCTGGCTAGCATGGCCTTAACCATGTAATGCGCACATGCATTCTGATGCACTGTATTTTAATATTGTCTTCTGTTTTCAGGTAAAGTTAAAATTACAGTGCAGTGAATGCATAAAGAAGATGTTTGCATTTGATCAGAATCGGTTGTGAGCGTGATGTGAATCTTCAGTTGATTCTTGTTCTCTTAAACTATGTTCAACATATATATTCTTTAAATTAATTTTGATGTCGAAAATATGATACTGTATGTCATAATTATGTAATAAAAATCTGAAATTATGACATGAAAAGTCAAAATTATCAGATAAAAAGTCATAATTATGACTTAAAAGTCACAATATGAGATACTAAGTCAACCATAAAAAGTAAAACTTATAAGATAAAAAGTCATGACAAATACTACTAGCTTATATAAGATAATGTCAAAATTATATGGGAGCCCATTCTGCCTCATAAAATATGCTGTGGTTAATCATCATTATGACTCAAAAAGTAAAAAAACTAAGTCTAACTAACATATTTACATAATTATGAAATAAAAATGTTAAATTATTAGATAAACGGTCATAAGTATGACATCAAAATTAGGATTAAAAAATTGTCATAATTTCGAATTTGTGTCTCACTGAACTTCATTGACCAGATACTCAAACAAATAAAGTTTATTTGAACTGTAAATACACGATTATGTATTTTAACACATAATTAACACTGATTTACAGTGTTAGTTAGTAACTACTTACTTTATTAGTCTTTAATATAAACTGATTCTATTTGACAGAGCGCATGCCACCAAGTATACCACAGCACAAACACCGCCAGATAGCGCGTTTCTGCTTCTGTTTTCAAACGTGATTCTTTCGTGCTGTCTGGTATTTGTGTGCACACCTGTTGTCATTTTTATGTAATGTACTTTAATTTAAACAAAGTGATTATTTTCACATTAAGTTAAGTGAATTTGTGTCTTGAAAGGTGACTTATAATATGAAATAATTTTCTTTAACGTGCCGAATTTTCATTAAAATAAACAATTAAAATAAAATAAAAAAAATTAACAAAAGTAAAAAATGACATTTTAGTCTACTCTTACAGCTGTTCCCCATTCATTTTTCTCCCGGTTGCTTTAGATATGGAAATTACACAAAGACAAAGGAGAGAAGCTTCTTCTCACAGGAATGTTTCAGTGTCTTTGTTCATACCAGCATTCATTTTAATAGAAAAAGCATTACTGCATGTTATAAAAAAAAACACACACACATAAGAGGAGGTCAAACTAAAAGCAGTCATGTATCAGTCCAGCCTTTATTACTACCCTGTCAAGGGAGTAATGACGATTAAGATACAGGCAGAATTTTAAATGGCTCACATCAATTCTGACATGTACCCCTGTTCATAAGTTACACAAGAAAGCTTACTGAACTGCCTCTAACCTACAACAGCTTTCACTGTGGGATACATGTATATCACAATAAAGACTGCACAAAACATGAGGTAAATGCTCATTGACACAGTCAGAGATTACAATTATTGTGAGTTTGACAGCACACATAATTTTCTACAATAATCAGTTCATTAAACACTTCATTTAGAATGCAAAAGAGCATTAAAACATGCAGACCTGTTGACCTTTACTTGCATGATGTGCGTGAAATGTGAAGAGGAGAGCATTTCCTTCATTTGTTCTGAATCTCCTGTTGTGGAAACCCTGTATTTTACATTTCACCCTGGCAGAAGTTCAGGAGCACTGCTTTTGGACCTGCTCCAGCCAGCTAAAGTGTTCCCATTAAAACCAAACAGACATCAGCGGCCAACCATCATTTCTCAAACAGCTCTTCCCGTTTTCCTTTCCTGGAATATTCAATTATCTGGCCCTTATTTAATAAAATACAGCTTTAAAATGATCAATCTCAATGTGAAGCTGCCCATACTCCTCCCCAGCACTCCAACCCCCAGTTACACTGACATTTACGCACCATTTACTCACAGCAGAGCACGTGCTGCTCCTTGGCCACATTTAGGGCCATTTCCTCTTAAAGGCCTGGAAAATCTTCTTCAGATTTTGTAGAAAAGAAACATTGTGCATTATGTTTATTGTGATGGCAGGATGGCTTTCTATGGGATATCTTGGATATTCTGAGGCTTCTGAGACCCTTAACTGAAATTCAAGGTGCATCAACACTAGTTAAGATGACAAGAGGACATACAGAAACATAAATACACACAGTTACACACACATATATATGAAATTGTTTCTTTGCAAAGGTACAGTTTGTAGTGAAGGAGCTTCATTTGGAGGAAAGAAACGCTTCAGTAACCACATCACAGTTCACCTGTGTGCTCTGACAGCCACACACACACACACACACACACACACACGTCTTATTAAGGCTGACTTTGGTCTCTTCAAGCAAGAAAAGAAGAAATATGGACAGAACTAACCTCTAGTTTAACAGAAAACTTTTTATTTTCCTCAGCACTTAAACTGTTCTTAAACGTGTCACTGTATAAATGGGAAAATGTCATCCTTCTTATCTCAGAGTGAGTCATGATGAGGATGAAGTTTTTAATATCCATGTGACAACAGTAGTCGATATTTCATTAAGATGAACGTAAGCAACGGTTCAGAAATGTCTCACGACGACACGGCGGCGTATATGAAATAAAACAAGATGTGCAGACAGACACTGAATGACCTGCTCTGCCTCACAGCACTGATGAGAGAAATATTATCCAGATCAGTCCAGATAATATCGGTGCTGACACTCGCTTACATGTCCTCATACACAGGACACAAACGATGACTTTGAGACTTCTGTGACTTTGAGGCTCTTTTTGAACAGCTTTTCTCTGTCTATGTGTGTGGCGAGTGACCTGAGGACGATGAGAAGAGAAGGTGTGGAGCTTCTGCTGCTGTCAGAAATGAGAAATGGTCTGTCTGTCCTTCTCAATCCTTATGTCATGTCCATTCTCCATGTGAGTCTTACCTTCAATTAGAGACAAGGCACAATAACCTTTTATAAGACATCAGTCTTGTCAGTGCAAACTAAGGAGAGATTAACAGTTTTATTGCATTGATCTTCACTTAGGAGAGAAACAATGTTTTTACTTGTGTTTCTAACTCTCTGAAGAATTTGTCTTATTTTTATCTTTTTCTGCTGGAGGCATCATGACGCATCAGTTTGATATGAAGAGCAAAAAATGAAATATAAATAAAGAAAATTGCACGTGGATTCCTGAGACTCTAAAGCCATCAACCTCATGTCTAAAACGGGGAATTAATACCACAACAAACATAATACGTGCATTAGTGTTCCTGAGTGGAGTCTTTAGATGGAGTTTGATTTGCATAATAAATGAAGTCAGTTATTCCCTTGTTTCGCCAAGTCTCATTCAAGACAACTATCTGTTCATCTGCCTTATGAATTAAGATAAAAGCAGCTGGCTGCTCTGAGATGTTGGGCAGTATCAGCTCATTAAACAAGTAGTTATTATTAACTAACTTACAATTTAGACACAGCAAAATAATTTGCATATTTTTGTTCCAACAATGAAAATAGCTCCAGGAGAAGCCAAAACAGAATTAACCATGCACATCTCTGAAGTTGTGCTTCATTTTTGAATGAATCAATGTTTTTGAGCCAATTGGTTGGGCGAATTATCCAACGACTTACTCGCACGCACATTTGCAGTCTTGGCCACTTGAGAGCATGTGCATGTGACAGGAAAAAAAGTAAGTATAAGATTATGCCAAGTCAGAAAAATACCAAAGCTCGATCAGTGCCCTTAATATGCAATAAAGTAGTAAGCAGACAAGTGGTCAAGTGCAAAGACAGCAAATGTAGGTATCCGTACAGGCCACTTATAATCAATGTTCTGAATGAATCTGTTGAGTGAATGATTCAAATGACTCACTCATAAAGATTGTCACTTCGTTCTTGAATTTGTCAGTTGCTGTGTTTGAAATCGCTCCTTATACCCTCATTCGCTACTCTATTAGTCCACTAATATAGTCCAGTTAGAGGAGTAAATGAATACGAGTGAGCGAATTCATAAACTGAGCGTGCTGGAAGGATTGCCGCTTTTGCATAGTTTGTGCTTACTGTTTAATAATCATTTGAAACTTAGCAAAATGCCAGCTCCAGTGATAATGAAAAGATTTATATTAAACTCTGTCTTGGAATCTATCATTTATAGGCCTTAATTAAACTATTTAAGAATAAATTATAAAGAAATCTATACCTGTATGATATTACACTGTACCTACATTGGAAAAGTGGTTTGGAAAATGGATGGATGCCATCTTCCAGCAAGACGTGGGAATTCATCACGACCCTCACAGTGCATTATGGGAATTCTCTAGCCGTTGAGTGTATACATTGCCTGTACACTTGTTATTGTGGTGCATTATGGTTGAATGAGTGCACTCGATAATGTTCAATATGATTTCAGACACCACTACAAATGGCTGTCCTCTCAAGTAGTGCCCTATTTAAGGGTATATGGGTGATTTCAGACACAGCCACAGTAATTTAATGACTCATAAAGACAATTTGTCGCCATGCAAACACAGGCAACCGGAGCAAGTTTCAGTGCAGCTGGACTGTACATTTAAAATCGATAAAAAGTGATGCATTGACAACTTTATAATTGTTAGTATTTGTATTAGATCAGTACCTCTATAAGGCTAGCGCTAGGTTTGATATGTGTGAATACAAACAACTGTTTCTGTCTCAAACATGAAAACACGAAAATGTGGGCACTCTGAAGTATGTGCAAAGGGAATATTTTATTGACAGAGCAGTTTTCAGAGCAAAGAAACTGTCACACAGTAGGACATAATAAATATTTCACTTCCAGTTGGATTGGAGAGCAAAGATTCACGGCTAGAGATTGCGCTAATCAATCTCGAATCGATCTCATCAAACTCAAATAGGAAAATCATGCACGTCATGCACAATCTATCAGAGTATTACACAATACTACATTCTGATTGCAAATTATTCTATATCCACACCTATACGTGCTGTAGAGATATTTATGGTTCACATAAAGAACCTTCAGGGAAATTTAAACATTTAGTGGTTGTAAGTTGTAACTCGCAGTGTTTCCTCAGTAATTGAGCATTTGCAGTCTTTGATGTACGGTTGTCTGCTGAAGTTAGTGAGGAAAGGCTGACATAACAAGCTTTTTTCATTCTCAAAGATACACTCCAGAACGCTCTGCCTCATGAATGTGTGCCTGTGCTCAGTGAAAAGGTTTCTCTTTGAAGAATTCCCTCAGGAAAGGAAAACCCCAATGTGTTTCTCACCGATAATGATTTATAGGGATTCACTCTCACCTTCTGGCAGCTCACCTTGCCTGCTGTGGCCTTTGTAATCTTCTAAAACTCCTGTAAACTCAAAATTCCCCATATAAACATTCATGAGACAAAATAATGACTCATAGCAGAGTTTTGACAGTCTACTTTTTATTCAGCGGCACACAAATTTAGGCGTGATGATACAGCCTTGATATATACTGTTAGACTGAGCTTTTTAAAGATACTTTATTGGTGATGCAAGCCGCAAAGGACTTTCTGTGACATAAATGGGCTGACAGAATTTTTTATACATAACAAATACTTACTGGAGGACAGGATTATTCAGCTGGAGCGAAATCACTTTGAAAGGCATCAAATAAATTTAGGAGGGATACAATTTGCATTTGTGGACCTAAAGTGAATTTCTGACGGAATTTGTAGTGATTCTAAAATATGACAGTAGACAGAAATATATATTTCAAGTGACAAGGAAATTAATTCCAAAGCTCCTTCTAAACACATTACAGAGTGTATTTCTTTGACAAATGTAATATTTTTATATGTGATGATAACCTGGATGAATTACAGAATATTATTATAATTATAACTATGAATTACACAATATTTCAAAATTTTCACAAACTTTTTTATAATTTTTTTTGCACTGATAAACACATAGACATGCATAATCTCTCAAGCACTGTGAGATTCTCATGATGTCACATGATCATTTATTATTTCTTCAGAAACTCCTCATGCTAATAAGCTTCCCACAAGCCTAAAAATCTTTTGCAGGCAATCCCATAACAACCCGTCTGCTTTAGATCCAAAGGGGAGGGCAAAAATGCCATCAGTGTTATTAAGATAGACTCAAGAGGATAGAGAGTGCACTTACGACACTTATGCTCTGCACTCCAGCAATCGTACTGCATCAAATATAGCACAAGCATGTGTAAGGCATGTCATTTGTTAAAAACTTGATCCTCTCAGGCTTGGAGCTCATGGTGTGTGGCTTCCTGTTCAGTTCAAACTCCAAAGCCATGATAATGATGCAGTGTGCAGCCAAGCCTAAAGCAAGATGTGGTTGCAAAACTGCAGATACCTTACAAAAATATGTGTCATACTGAAGACCATAATGATGATGGATAGACTAGTTACAGAACTGCTGCACATTGCTGGATTGGAGCAAAATTCAGTCAAATTGAATTTTCGGATGAATGTTTTTTATTTTTATTATTATTATAATTTTTTTTTAAAGTCACTTTTTTGCTCATCTAGGCTGCATTTATTTGATCAAGAATACAGAAAAAACAGTAATATTGTAAAATATTTGTAAAATGTAAAATAATGGTTGTCTATTTTAATATACTTTAAAATATAATTTATTTCTGTGATGCAAAGCTGAATTTTCATCAGCCATTACTCCAGTCTTCAGTGTCACATGATCCTTTTGCAAATTATTCTATATCCACACCTATACGTGCTGTAGAGATATTTATGGTTCACATAAAGAACCTTCAGGGAAATTTAAACATTTAGTGGTTGTAAGTTGTAACTCGCAGTGTTTCCTCAGTAATTGAGCATTTGCAGTCTTTGATGTACGGTTGTCTGCTGAAGTTAGTGAGGAAAGGCTGACATAACAAGCTTTTTTCATTCTCAAAGATACACTCCAGAACGCTCTGCCTCATGAATGTGTGCCTGTGCTCAGTGAAAAGGTTTCTCTTTGAAGAATTCCCTCAGGAAAGGAAAACCCCAATGTGTTTCTCACCGATAATGATTTATAGGGATTCACTCTCACCTTCTGGCAGCTCACCTTGCCTGCTGTGGCCTTTGTAATCTTCTAAAACTCCTGTAAACTCAAAATTCCCCATATAAACATTCATGAGACAAAATAATGACTCATAGCAGAGTTTTGACAGTCTACTTTTTATTCAGCGGCACACAAATTTAGGCGTGATGATACAGCCTTGATATATACTGTTAGACTGAGCTTTTTAAAGATACTTTATTGGTGATGCAAGCCGCAAAGGACTTTCTGTGACATAAATGGGCTGACAGAATTTTTTATACATAACAAATACTTACTGGAGGACAGGATTATTCAGCTGGAGCGAAATCACTTTGAAAGGCATCAAATAAATTTAGGAGGGATACAATTTGCATTTGTGGACCTAAAGTGAATTTCTGACGGAATTTGTAGTGATTCTAAAATATGACAGTAGACAGAAATATATATTTCAAGTGACAAGGAAATTAATTCCAAAGCTCCTTCTAAACACATTACAGAGTGTATTTCTTTGACAAATGTAATATTTTTATATGTGATGATAACCTGGATGAATTACAGAATATTATTATAATTATAACTATGAATTACACAATATTTCAAAATTTTCACAAACTTTTTTATAATTTTTTTTGCACTGATAAACACATAGACATGCATAATCTCTCAAGCACTGTGAGATTCTCATGATGTCACATGATCATTTATTATTTCTTCAGAAACTCCTCATGCTAATAAGCTTCCCACAAGCCTAAAAATCTTTTGCAGGCAATCCCATAACAACCCGTCTGCTTTAGATCCAAAGGGGAGGGCAAAAATGCCATCAGTGTTATTAAGATAGACTCAAGAGGATAGAGAGTGCACTTACGACACTTATGCTCTGCACTCCAGCAATCGTACTGCATCAAATATAGCACAAGCATGTGTAAGGCATGTCATTTGTTAAAAACTTGATCCTCTCAGGCTTGGAGCTCATGGTGTGTGGCTTCCTGTTCAGTTCAAACTCCAAAGCCATGATAATGATGCAGTGTGCAGCCAAGCCTAAAGCAAGATGTGGTTGCAAAACTGCAGATACCTTACAAAAATATGTGTCATACTGAAGACCATAATGATGATGGATAGACTAGTTACAGAACTGCTGCACATTGCTGGATTGGAGCAAAATTCAGTCAAATTGAATTTTCGGATGAATGTTTTTTATTTTTATTATTATTATAATTTTTTTTTAAAGTCACTTTTTTGCTCATCTAGGCTGCATTTATTTGATCAAGAATACAGAAAAAACAGTAATATTGTAAAATATTTGTAAAATGTAAAATAATGGTTGTCTATTTTAATATACTTTAAAATATAATTTATTTCTGTGATGCAAAGCTGAATTTTCATCAGCCATTACTCCAGTCTTCAGTGTCACATGATCCTTAAGAAATCATTCTGATATGCCATTTTTATTATCAATGTTGGAAACAGTTGCACTCCTTAACATTTATTGGAACCTTTCATACTTTTTCATGATTCTTTTATGAATAAAAAATTCGAATGAACAGCATTTATTCAAAATATAAATTTACCTTACAATAAAAGCCTTTATTGTCACTTTTAATCAATTTAACACATCTTTGCTGAATAAAAATATTAATTTCTTATATTAATGACCCTTTAGTAAAATTTTGTAATTTTTGGTAGTGTATTGTTACAAAGGATTTCTATTTTTATGAAATGTTTATTTGTTAATCTCTCAATCATCACTGTAGATCTCTTTGATTTACATTATAAACAGAATCAACAATCAGAATTTTATCTTAACTTCTGACCATACAAATATCAACAACTGCAACAAATTTCATATTTTTCATCTAAAGTTTCAATAAACTGTTCCATTTAAAAAAGATTATCTTTTATATTCACATATTTCATGTGATCAGCTTTACAGGGTCAAACTATGCTGTCATTCTTATTAAAATGAAGGTGTTTATTATTGGTATAGACACATTTGTGTGAACTCTTATTGTACTGCAGCAGTAGTGTTTCATATATTTAAAACGCCAAAATCCTTTTTTTTTCTTAGAAAAAATGTATTTGAAATGTATTTGTTGTCATGATATCCAAATGCTCACTGCAGGGTAGCATCCTAGTAACACCACTGTTGATTATGTTCAGGCCAGGACACTGAACTCTTGCCCGACTGAGATCCGGCTCAGTGCCACCGTAGTTCAGCATGCTGGGTGAGGGAGCTTTAATGCCATGCCAAGCCCTCTAGAGGGGATGGAGCTGGCATGCAACCAGGCCAGCGGTGGCGGAAAGCTAAGTTCTGCGAGGCTGGAGGGTGGCACAGAAGGCTGAGAGAGAACAGAGCAAAGCCAGGGACAAACCCATGCGACTGGGGCCTCGTGCCAAGTTCCTACTCAGAATTAGCCTGTAGTGCTCAGGATTTAATTCAACCAAATGTTCAGATGTATATGTAGAATGTGAGTTCTGTTTTTAATGGAAGCCTGTTTCCACCATGAAATAAAAAAATAAAAACGTTAACTGCTTTTTTGACTTTTTATTTCACAATTTAAACCTTTTTCTTTTTTTATAGAAAAAAAAATGTTCATGAATTTTTTTTATTAACTCGCAATTCTGATAAGAGAAGTCTGAATTGTAAGGAAACTGTGAGGACCAAACTGTGAAATAAAATGTCACAACTACCTTTTTGTCTATACTTTTATTAAAAAATGTTTTTTTTTTTTTTTAACTCACTACTTAAAACAGTTTCAACTATTTAAAACACTACAGAAAAAAAAAATCAGAATTTCAAGATGTTACATACAGAGTTTTGGCATGAAACTCTAGATGGCACAGTCCGATAGGTCTAACTCAATCTGACCTAATGACATCATTATCACATGGCACAGCTGATTGGTTCTCTCCTGTATCGGTAACCAATGAGCTCGCTGCTCAACATTCAAATATATGATTAGTGCTTGCAGTAGCAGTGCAGCTTGCTTCAGAAACCCTCCACCTTCCCAAGCTCCACCTGTATAGATCTGCTACGAGGTGATTCATGTACGCTATATGGGGGTTATTTCATGTATGTTATATTTGCAGCAGCAATATTTCTTACATGCTCACAGCAGCATGTTGTGGATGTATTGGCAGTAGCAAGTCTTGGTACTTGCTGTGCCGCAACAGCAGCAGCGTAGCAGATCTATTCCACCAAGACCAAATACATTAACATTGTCTTGTACATTACCATGCCAGTCCCTCCGAGAGTTGTCATGACAGAACTTGTAATTCTGTGAAAAAAGTCTGAATTGTAAGATATAAACTCCCAACTGTGAGAAAAATGACAATTGCCTTTTTTAGTTTTCATTCTTTTTTCTAAGAAAGTCTGAATTGTGGGATACAAAGTCACAATTTTAAATTCTGTGGTGGAAACAGGCTTCCATAGATTTTACTGTATTTTATGGGGAGTTCATTTTTGGATCTGTGGTTATTTTCTCTGAAAACAATTTTAGAAGACCCTAAAAGTTTAGTCAACACTTTAGAGTGCTATTAAATTTAAAAAATACATAAATAAATATAAAAGCAGCCTTATACAACACAGGTTAGTTTATTGGATCTGCAGCACAGACCTGAAGTCAGCACTGCTCTTTGTCAAGCTCACACACAGCTATCAGTCATCATATTAGAGCTGTCTCTGTCACAGCAAACGTCTTCTGCAGGAGACCTTGGTCCAGTTTCAAACAACCATGTTGTTCAAATTGTGTGCAGCGTGTATTTATTGTATTTTTGATCTTTTTTCCTCACTTCAGCTTAACCGAAAATGCACCATTGTGCCAAATAACCATCCAAGCATATGAATAAAGTAAAAACGATTAAAAAAATGTATTTTAACAAAACAGTTCTAATGTCAAGGATTTTAATAACGTGGTAAGTTTTCTATAGAAATCTTGTGAAATTGTTTTGTATAGAAATCTTGCTTTTCTATAGAAATCTTGTGAAATGGTTTCATCAGGTGATGCAGAAGGTTATTACAGCTATTTCTTCACTGAAACAATTGCTGAAATATATTTGAAGCGAGTTTAAAAAGTCGAGACATTTTAAGATGATGGAGACATGAAATATTGATTTTTATCATTTTACCTCTATATTATTTTTAAGCTCCCAATAAGAACGAAATGGTCCACTACAGCATGGAAAGGGTTAATTTTAGAAAATATTATACCGTTAAAAAGTTTGGGGTTGCAATTAAAGATGCATTAAACTGATTAAAAGTGACAGTATATTGTTAAAGAAAATTTCTATTTCAAATAATTATTAAGCAGCACAACTGTTTTCAACACTGATAATAAGAAATGTTTCTGAAGTAAAAAAAAACAGCATATTAGAATGATTTCTGAAGGATCACGTGACACTGAAGACCTTGCATCACATTGAATATATTAAAATATACTAGAATTGAAAACAGTTATTTTAAATAGTAATAATATTTCACAATATTAGTTTTTACTGTAAGTTTGATTTAAAAAATGCAGCCTTGGTGAACATCTATCAAAAACCTTTGAATGGTATTGTATCAAAATCAAGTATTCCTGTGATCCATGTGAAAAAAATACTGTAACTTATAGTGGCGCTCGATAAGACATAACTATTACTATTGCTCATACTTAGCTTTGAAACCGCTGCACTGTTTGTGTTACGGACATGAATGATACATTAAATTATGATTTCCAGAAGGAATTAGCAGGTATGCATGCTCTCCACCTCCAAGCCCTGTAAGACAGCACTGTAGATCCATTGAATTTTTTGCAGAATCTCAATCCCGCCCTCTCAGTGCTGTATATCTGCAATGGCGAGAGACGCTGACTCAGTGATCTTTGGTGAACCGTTCCTCATTGCACTTGGCTGACAGCACCATGAAAATCACAGCAGAGCGGAGAGCATCATGGCGCATTACCAGAGCGGGCAAACAGCCTGTGACAGCGCTCCATCACTCCTCCTCAGCAACAGTGTATGATCCTTCTCAAGCTGTCAGAGAATGGGAGAAAAGCCCAGAGATCCAAAAAATGACCCACATACAGTGGAATATCTCAAATTCTCTAGTACCTCTTAAAGGAACAGTTCACCCAAAAATGAAAATTGTGTCATTTATTTACTCACCATCATCTCAGCTAACAGGGAACGTTCCCATAATGTTTTTTTAAAGGTTACGTAAATGTCAGGAATCAATGTTTAAGGAATGCTCTTATAACTAATATATACCGTACGTTTTTGTAATGTGGAGAAGAAACGTTTTTTCTTGGAATGTCCTTCTGATGTTATTTGCATGTTCTCAGAACTGTTCTATAACATTCTTCAGTAATAACAATAGAACGTTCTTATAATGTTTTCAAAATTATAAAATGAAATGTTCCTCTAACATACACCAAGAAGAAACATCCTTAATATAAAAAAAAAAGTTTAAATATTCAGAACTATTGTTTTCATAAGGGATTCAAGATGATAAAATGGTATGTTCCTCTAATGTTCGGATAACTAAGAAAAAAACGTTCTTTAAATATAAAAAATGGGTGTTAAGAGAACATTCAAAGGTAACATTCTCATAACATTTTCAAAATGATAGAATGGAATGTTTCTATAATGTTCACATAACCAAGACGAAACATTCTTATAATACATTTTAAAAATGGACATTTTTAATGTTGAGAAAAAATTCTGAAATAACGTCTTCGTAACATAATTTAGCTAGAGAAGACGCGAAATAATGTTCAATTGAGTCATATACATTTAAGATGATTTTTGGTGTTTATTGTCCTTTTGAAGTTTGACAGCAGTGTTATTTTAGCATAATTTATATAATGTAATAATTTTAGTATAATTTATACAATATAATGTCATCATATTTATTCACATTTTGAATTTGTTTTTATTTTTATATTTTCCATTTTCATTTTAGTCTACGTTTTAGTAATTTTGTTGTTTTTACCAGTTATATTATTATTATTATTATATTATTGTTTCAGTTTAGTTATTTTCAGTTTCAGAAAGTTGACGAAAGTTGAAGAAAATTAAACAAAACTAAAATTAGAAATGGTCCCATGGCAATTGAAAATCTAAATAAATAGTTTGTTATTTACTTTGTAATTATTTAATTTAATTGAACCCTTTATTTTTATTTTATTAACAAATATTTTTAATCGTTTTCATTTTAGTTTTAGTTAATAATACCAACACTGTTCGTAATGCTCAGTGTAAACAGTCAAGTAGAAAAAAAACCTCATTTGCAATAGTGATTATGATAGTTGACTAGCTTTCCACAAACTGACCTATTTATCTACATTTTACTTTTTGGAAATCCACTTTTGCACATCTCTAGTTTGGAATGACATGTGGGTGAGTAAATATTTCAAAGAATTATAATTTTTGGGGGCTGAACTGTGGTTTAAATGTTTTAAACCCTAAAGAGGTCTTACTAAACCTATGACAAATGATTGGAGCTTTCTGAGAATACACAACACCGCTCTTGACTATTGTAACGCCATAGAAGTAATCTAGAGGAGTGCTCTCCAAAAAACAGCAAGGTTATGAACCTCAGTAGCAGCAGAGGCAGTGAAGTGTTAAGTGCTCCACTGTTGCAGTACGTCAGTAAACGCCCTCTGAGCAACCTCCCGCTTTCAATCACTTTCTCTGAGGCCCCCTGGGAAGCTTAATAGTCAGCATTATCAAACCACATAATCAAACAAACAAGGGAAACATCACGATTATGTATAATGGGCCTCAGCTAACGCCCCCTTCCCTCTGTAGTCTCTTTTTCGTTGTGTCTCTGTGCAGGCAGAACAAGAACACTGATTACTTTTCTCAGCTGGGGGAATGCAGGACTAAAGCATAGCTGCTGCATTAATCAAAGTTCTGTATGGATTTCTCTCAAAACCGCAGGCATACACATTTGCAGGGTGCTGCTTCGGCGGAGAGCGTACTGTGAGCACAGGAGCTTTTATGTTGTCAGTGTTGATGCTTCTTGCTTTATTATGATATCAAATCGGACTCTGAGTCATGCATATCCATTCTCACAGCTACTGTGTATTATTTGCCAGCAACACACTGTATGCAAATGTTTAATTTTCACCATTTTCCAAGGAAAAATCATCTATTCTTGTCTCACAAATATATTCAGTTTTGCTTGCACATATTTCAGTTTTGCGTGTACAATTTATCATTTTAATTTCTGTTCCAATAAGTTCAGTTGGTTTTAACTGGGTTTCTGCAGGTCTTAAAAGGGTTCCCAAATTAAAAATCTAATTAAAATTTAAAAATTAAATATAGCATTAAATATAGCATGCACTGCAAAAAAAAAAAATAATAATAAAAAAAAAAAATATATATATATCTTGCTTAGTATTTTTGTCTTGTTTTCCAGTAGGATAAATTTACTTGAGATGCTAAATTAAAATTAAGTTGTTTTCTGAGAGATAATAACTTTCAAGTAAATTATGAAAACTGGTTAATTAAGTTAATTTTTCTGAGCTCATCGGCAGATATTTGTTCTTGTTTTAACCATAAACTCACTGACTCGATTTTAATCAGTTTCTCTGAAAACAAAACTTTTGATATCATTTTGATTTAAGTAAATGCATCTTGATTTGAAAATATTTGCACTGGAAAACAATACAAAAATATAGGAACATCAGAAGGTACAGTAGAAGTTATTTCCATATTCTAGTGGCAGGGTTATTATATTTATTTAACTAAAACTAAAACCATAAAAACAATTGTTATTCAAGATAAAATAAATGCTAACTGCTCAAATTTAAAATATACATTTAAAAAGTTATTTCAGCTAGTTGCCATGGCAACATTTCTCATTTTGATTTAGTTGAACGTGGAATACTAAAATAACTAAAACTAATAAATGAAAAATAATTTTTAAAATTATATAGGCATTTAAAATGACTAAAACTTTAACTAAAATGTAAACTAAGAAAATCTATAATAGTAATAATTATATGAAAATAACACTGTTGGTGTTAAGGGAGATATTCAAGCTGTAAGTTTTTTGTTTTGGAAAATAAAATAAATAGTAATGGAAATCTGTTGAAAGTTGTATTTTCAAACATTGAAGTGTTGCTAATACAATTCATTGTGTGCTCCCTAAACATTTACATTTAGAGAACATATGGACGTATTGTGTTCCATTGAATTTATTCCTTAGAATTTCTTTACTAGGGGTTAAAAAAGAACTTTTAAAAATACTTAAATGAACTTTTATAAAAGCTGAAGAAGCCCTGTTCAAGCATCCACGCTGAATCAGGACTGCGTTCACCATTTGAAAATGTTGTATTTTGTAACATAAGAAGACAACAGTGACACTTAAGGCATCAAACCATTAATAGCCACCAGGCTGTGTCATGTCTTCAAAAAGAAAAAAAAAGAATAATTGTCCCCATCTTGTTGTCAAGGCTCCTGTGGTGCTTGATGACTAATGTATGTAAATGCACTCAACAGAAAGATAAATTACCAGCTCTGTGTTCATGAGATGTTTACTGTTCCAAAGATAGCCACTTCCTTGAATCTACACTCTAAAAAAGGCTGGGTTAAATACAACCCAGTGCTGGGTAAAACATAGCCATGCACTCTCTAATAATCTTAAACTTGTCAAAGCTGGATGTGTCTCTAATTATCTGCACTTGTCTATTACACAAGATGAATAAAAGTATAATGGAATATAACTATTTGCAATATAACTTCACCAACTAAGAACTGAAGGAATCTTTTCGACTCTCATTCCTTCTAAATGTTCAACCAACCCATCAAAGAGATTGCATTTTAGCACAGTGCTGGTTATTTAATTCTGAAAAGGAGTGGGGATGATTTTGAGGTGGAGCTATTATGAAGTTATTAGGTTATTAGTGATCTGTTTTGGGAAAAATCCTATATACCTCCATTTAAATGGTTTGAGGAACAAGATGTTTTTTTTTTACAGCCACACAGTCTCTACACAACAAGAGCCCTGGAGATAAATACAGACAGTCAATTACAGCAAGTTCAACAAAAGCCAAGTGGTTGCATTATTGTTTAGTTGTCTTATCTCTGACAGGCAAAACTTTCAAATGATTATCTAATACTTGATTCAATTATAGATTGCCTTGAAAAGCACAATATAATGATATAGATTTAATGCCATGGGAAGGCATCTGCAAATATAAGTCTATTGTTTAGAGCTGTCCGTGGTGCTGAAATACTGCCAGGTTGACGGCTGGAAAAAAATCTACATTTTATACAGATCTCTTCATTGTAAATCATTTTCAAAAAGAAATATGTTGTGGATGATTGCATCAATAGGCAAATCAAGGCCAAAAGTGCAACATTTGCTTCACTGCTATCATGTCATAAAATGACAAAAAAATGCATATTGTCTGTTAGTGTAGAAACTATAGTGTAGAAACTATTTTCATTCATAAACTGCTACTAATTTTCACAAAGAAACAGCAAATAACACATTGAATTAAACATACAATTTTGAGGTAGAAAAACCATCATTCTCTCCAGAATAATTATGTATTGTATTCAATTATGGTCATATTTTGTTATGACAACAGTGAATTAAAAGAGGCTGCATCTTGCAGTCAAGTATGATCAAGTATTATGAGTTGCCATTTGCACATATCTTGGTCGCTTCACTTTTAGATATCCAACTCCTATTGAATAGTCACTGTTATGCCTAAATGTCGTTTGTAATACTGATTTGAGTGTTTTTTTTTTACTTTGCTCATCAGCCTTTTGCCTTTATTTAGTAGGTCAGTTGAGAAGCAACAGAAGAGTGCAGAGAGAGGGAGAGGGTGAACAGAACCGGGACGTGACCCAGGCTGGCTCCACATCAGATTCCCACAAGCCTCAACAGTGCTTCATGTGTCAGGAGCAGTGCACCTCTGAACCACAGCTCTGACTGAGAGGTTATTTGGGGTAAGAGAGACCAGGGAGTACTCTAATGGGTTTACGAGAACCAGTTAGAAAAGATATGGAAATTTTACATTACCTTGCACTTCCAAATAAAATCCAAATGCCACATAACCTTTAACCTTATTATATGGAAAGCCAAATTTAAGAATTCCCAAATGCTTGAAAGAAGAACATTAAAACCCCTCTTCTGAGCATACACTGGATTTTTTTTCAGGCAATGCTGGTAAAGTAGGACACAAAGTGGAAAACTTTTTTTTTTTTGTCTCTTTAACAAGCAAGACAGGTCTTGTAGCTACTATAGTTTGAGTATTTTTGGCCAACATATGCTTACATAAAGGTTAAAATATATACTTATTGTCAACTTAAAATATCATTAAAATTAAACTTTTCCATATATTCTATTGTAGCTTCCCACTTCACTGATTTAAAATATCTTGCTCATTTTCTAAGTCATCCTTTTCTTGTTCTTCAACATTAAATGACCTTGTACTTTATGAGTACATTAACAGGTGTTACCTCAGATTTTTGTCATTTTCCTCACCAGTGTTTTCCCGCGGGTGGTTGTGAATTGAGCGCTGTCACGGCCCTATATGTGACATCATTGTTTTAGGACCCCAAAAGTGACACAAAAGTTTATTATATGGATATAATGGGGATCAAAGTGTCCCACTTTACACATACACTACAGGTGCATCTCAATAAATTAGAATGTCGTGGAAAAGTCATTTGTCTAATTCTAGATGCCCATCAAGATGAATCTGTCTCACTATTTCCTGTAGGTTTACGATTTTTAAACATTTTTAAAAGTGATAAGAATTTGCAATTGGTTTGCACAAGTCAATTCATTGTCAGAATACATTAATGTACAAAATTTTACTGTCCATGTTTTCTATTGTACTACCAACTTGTATTGGATATTTATACAGTTTAGGGCTAATAATTTTGTATTGGAAAATTATTTTCAACTATAACAGACAAGTATGTGAAGATTATGTCAAAGTTTCTTTGATAGCCTATAAGAAGTCCTAAGGGTCACCCTTCCCCCAGCAAGACCCAATGACTGCTAGAGACTCTCTCTCTCTCTCTCTCCTCACACGATGAGCAAGTTGCAACAGGAACTCAACTTCTTAAAGCTCACCTCGGAAACCTGCATCACAAAGCGGTGCAATCAGCGCTGAAGCCCGGCGCGACGGAGCGGATCTCTGGATGTGGTTTACAATGGGACCGGATCTCACGTTACAATCTATCGGACGAGGAAAGCTAAAATTGACATTAAACATTGAGACGATGTGCACTGCAAATGGGTGTTCAGAGACGTGCTACGTTTTATCTGACAGTTTATGAAGCTGCTTGTAAAGCGTCATTTCCAAGTTTAGTACAATGTGGAAACGCAAGGCTTGTTTTTCCTTTCTCTCCACGATTTGACGGTCCAACTGATCTTTATGTAACTATGATCTAACTGAAGGCGCGTTCGTCTTCGATCTTGCCTGCGAGCATCATCCGTGGAAAGCACCTGGAGGACTCTATCAGCGGCTACAGCATCAGCAATGGCGTGATCGTCCGGCTCGTTGTCTTTGCAATGGATGATAAATCCAACAAACTCCTTTTAGTTCCTGTTTTGACCGTTTTATTTGTCACGATCGGCTATCAGTACATCTGTCCAGCGGGGAGCACGTCTTGTCGGTTTGGTAATGGAGAGAGTTTTCCGTTCTCCAAATATGCAGCAGACGTCAAGAGAGAGTCTCCGGATCCGGACGAGGACGCTCCGTTCAAATTCCCGTCTAAATTCAACTTCACGCGCGAGGACCTCTATCGCCACGTGGATTTCGACATCAAGGGGAACGACGTGATCGTGTTCCTCCACATCCAGAAGACCGGAGGAACGACGTTCGGGAGGCACCTGGTGCGCAACATCCACCTGGAGCGACCGTGCGACTGCCGCTCGGGACAGAAGAAATGCACGTGTCACCGACCCGGTAAAGCGGAGTCGTGGCTCTTCTCGCGCTTCTCCACGGGATGGAGTTGCGGTTTGCACGCGGACTGGACCGAGCTCACGAACTGCGTCCCTGCTGTGATGAATAAAAAGCAAAAGAAAGACGCGCCATTGAACAGACGGTAAGTGTGTGTGGCTTCTAATGAAAGTGATTTAAAGTTCATTTGGTGAGACTTTAAATACTAAATAATACATTTAGAACCATTATTATATAATGTAAAACATCAAAAGCTGACGTCGGGGAGAACGTGTGAGGTGTAACACTAGTTTCATCCTTTTTGTTTTTATGCGTTTCAAACTTTGATAAAACATTCGCATGTTTGTTAAAGTAGTTTTAAAACATAGCCTACTACTTATTCCTAAACGGTGTTAAGTAACGTGAAGTACACTGTAAAAAATGACCGTGAATTTAACGGTAAAAGACTAAAAATTCTACAGTAAAAACCTGTTAAATGGTTAACGGTAAATTCCCCTGCTATATACGTGAAAAACTGTATTGGACATTACATGTATTGGACATTAATTTTACGGTAGTATACCGTTTTTGGAAGTGAAAAAGACTGTATAATTTACAGTGAATAACCGTAAATTGTCATTCCCAGAATTCCCTGCGTTACATTTCAAATTTGATGTTTTTTTGTTGAAATAACTATGTTTCTTCTTAGTTTTTTCTTATCAGTTTTGTATATTAGGGTTGTGTGTTACACCTAATGTTGTTAAATGAATGTTTATTGCATTATTTCAGTTTCATGTGTGTTACCATGATGGTGTTTGGTGTTTGTGTGAATGACACTGTGCACCTTCTATATATGTTATTATTTAAATGCTGCTTGTGATGGGCTTTGGTTCATCATGTGACTTTCTCATCACCACCTGCATCTGGTGATTATAGTGTATTACAAAGGTACAAAACAGATTTTAGTACTTCAATAGGTTGGTATATTAACATTTTATCAGTTAATGAAATTACGGTATTTAACTGTAAATTTAAGTTAAAACCGTAAAAGCTAAAACGTTGCTACCGTATTTTTTACGGTAAAATTCCGGCAACCACAGCTGCCGTTTTTTTACCATAAATTTTAAGGATTTTTTTTTACATTGTAGGCGTTACAACTTTGAGGTGTAACACCAATAAAAAACAAAGATGTTTCAAATTTTGTTAATGGATTTACTTGTATTGTGGTATTGGAATTTACTAGTTTAAAATAATCATTATACAGTTGATGTACCGAGATCTTTTTTCAGTTCAGAAGAGTGGTGGTCATACATGATGGTGATTTCACCTCATACTCTTACAAATAAAGGTTCTTTATTGGCATATGGTTCCATGAAGAACCTTTAACATCCATGGAACCTTTCCACTGGACAAAAGGTTCTTTGTAGTGGAAAAAGATTCTTTAGAGTAATAAAATGTTCTTCCTATTAAGAAAAATAATGGTTCTTTTAAGAACTGCTCACTGAAATGTTCTTTGGGGAACCCAGAATGGTTCTTCTAAGGCATCACTGCAAAAACCCACTTTTGGAGCTCATTTCTGCTTGGTTAAACTGATAGTGTTGCAACTCTCCCTGTGTTACAACACTTTAATATGCATAGAAAGGCCTGTAGACATATGAAAATATGAAGTTTTATGTAGCTGACCTGTAAAGCCTATGCATATGAAAAAAATGTAAGTTGTTACCATTTATTATATATGCATCAGCATAGTGTGGAAGCTATATGTGTTGGCAACAAATGATATATCTTTAGTTTTTGTCAGTGCTTCGCAATATTTTTGCTAGTGTCATGAGTTTGGATTCTTCACTGTGTGTGTCTAAAAATGATCCACATCTGTGAATATCAGCTCCATGCTGAGGGCCATTCTGAGTCATGCAGTTTTGAATATGTGTGTGACTGAGTGTGAGGCAGCTTTAGACAGCTGTAAATATGTTGCACAACTGCTTATGTCAAACTAAGATAAAATGGAGTGCAATGTCTACTGTATGACTTTACTCCATTAAGATTTAAAGGGACAATCCACCCAAACATTTTTATGCTGTCGCCATTAATTAAAGAAGATATCTTGAGACACGATGCAAGTCAGTGGTCCAATATCGGTTAGACCCCAACATTCTTCGAAATATCTTCTTTTGTGTTCCACAGAAGCAAGAAAGTCAGACAGGTTTGATGAATTTGGGTGAACTGTCTAAGACTTGTTCATTAATTACAGTGAGACAGATTGATTTTGATGGCGAGGGCCAGTAAACTTTTATCTTACCAGGCCTATTCGTGCTATAAAACACACATCTCTTGTAACATGTGTTTGCAGCCACATGAATATTCCTTCTCATTACCCTCCTCACCTCAGTCGGCCTTGCAGAGCTTCTTCAAGCATGTTTATGATCCTCCTCTTTACCACAGAACATAAATCGATACTCTCAGCTGACTGAGTCAGAGGTGTTGATCCACTGCACAGGGCTTGTACACTCTATCATTATAATGTTATTATGGGCAAGAATAGCCAAACTACTGCATTATTGGCTGTATGCACCCTGTTAAGATGTTTTGAAATTGCTGAGACAACAGAAAAACAGTTTTTTGTTAGGTTTAAGGTGATTGAACGTCTCACTGTTCATTAGTTTGACAAAATAGTCCAAGTGTGATGCAAAAACTGCTGCTACACTTTTACAAAATAAGGTTGGTATCTACACACTCCAAAAATAAAGTTTTTTTTTTATTGCCATCTGAGGTTCCATGAAGAACCTTTAACATCCATTAAAAGGTTCTTTATAGTGGAAAAAAATGGTTCTTCTATGGCATCACTGCAAAAAACCCTTTTGAAACATTTATTTTTAAGAGTGTGTGGTTCCATGAAGTAGCCTAATTTTAACATCCATGGACACTTTCCATTGCAAAGGTTCTTTATAGTAGAAAAAGGATTTTTGGTTCTTTGTGGAACCCAAAATATAGTTCTTCTGTGGCATATTAGACCTTTTAGAAACTTTATTTCAAGTGTAAAGAAACATGCATGCATAAATGTTGCAACTCACAGTGCAGAACGCAGTGGAACACTGTATGTATTGCACCGCAGCTTCTCACTTTTCCGCATGCAACAATGGATGTGGTTTCATTTACACGATCGTGTTACGTTGAGAGGTCTATGGCAGACAATAGTGAAAAAAATCCCATCTGCTGCCACGATTCAGGATATTAATCCCCTCCCCGCATACACACACGCCGAATCTCTCATCTTCTAAATCCTCCGTTCGTTCGATGCCTCGTCAAGCAGGCACTCCAGCATTCAAGCAGATAAAGGCAAAACGAGATGTGATAGACCAAGAGAAATAGCTCTGAGATCCAACTTAAGACACATTAATAGCTTTTATTGGGTACTTTGTGAAGACAAGTGCTTCTGCAGTGCCCGTCCCCTATAATCATGTATTATTGCTTTGGCATTTGAGATATTGTGTTGTAAGTAAAGATGCAGGACTATGGAAAACGTGTTCATGTGTGCACTGGAGAAAAGATGACCTATGATGAGTGTGTGTGTGTGTGTGTGTGTGTGTGAGAGATGAGCACTTGTGTGTGTGTATGCATAAGGCAGCATAAGGCATGTTTAGAAATGGAGCTCTACAGGCATTACATTAGCAATGCATGAAGGAGTGCAGCATGTCCTATGTGCAGCAATAGAATAACAATCCTTTATATAGACTGCTTGGCATTCTCACAATAGAAGCGTGTTCTGTTGGTGTCTCTCATTAATCTAGCTGCTTCTAGGGTATTTAGAAGGCTTGCTGCATTGCCAATTTGTGTTATTTATTTATTATTTATTTATGATTCCCTGAATATCCATAAGGAAGCAGTGGGAAAACCACAATGAGAGCTTTGACCAGAACGCAACAAAGAAAGGGAATTTAAAGTGATAGTCCACCCCAAAAATAAAAACTTTGTCATCGATTACTCGCCCTTATGTTGTTCCAAACTGTTAATGCATTTTCATGCAAGAATGTTGGTAACTAAACAGTTTCCCATTGACTTCCAATATATATATATTTTTTTAATTTCTGATAAAAATTGTGATTTAAAAAAATTCCATGTTCGCAATGCTCGTTTGTTGTTGCACAATTTGGACAAAATGTTGTGATTATCAGTTGTGAATATAAATACGATCAATATGGCTATAAAATAAGTGATAATAATATTAATATGAATAATAATAATGATGTAATAATAATAATAGTAATAATAATTATAATTAAAACATAATTTAAAAACATAATTTAAAATTTAAACTGTAAAATAAAAAAAGAATATTAAAACATATATATAATACTATTCATTTTATTTTACATTACAATTGTAAAAACTAATATTTATGGCTTAATTTCTTCATTTGCAAATGCAGAACCATCAAACGCTTAGTTTGATGCATGTTAAAGTGACCCAAATTCAAAGATGCATAGATGGAGTTTGTGTGGAGCCGCTCTGAGACGCTGCAAACACGGCCAGATAATGAGCTGCTCGCGTGTAAATGAACACAGTGACGCGCTTCACTCTGAAACACGTAGCATATATATCTATTTAATAAAATCACAGCCTTTGCAATTTGATAGTCACACTAAAACATATCACAATTCCAGTTTTATTTTGATTAATTATGCTGCTCTAGTGTAGAATTTCTTGTGGAACACAAAAGAAGATGGCCATGTAATGAATGTCAGTGATGATCATTGTTGTTTTGGACCCCATTGACTTTCATTGTATGGGTAAAAGCTGTTTAAAAATTCTTAAAATATCTTCTTTTGTATTACAAAGGAGATCAGATTTGGAACAACATGATTGTGAATTTATTATGACAGAATTGTAATTTTTGGGTGAGCTATCCCTTTAAGTTTTAAGAAGCACGAATACAGGGTTGGCCTGTTTACTTTAAGTGAATGTATGCCACCATCTCTCTCTCTCTCTCTCTCTCTCCACCCCCTTCCTTCCATTTGTGATAAATCCCTTTCTACATATCAAACTTGTGTTTAAGCCCCTGTTGCCGTCAGACACTAATCAGAGAGGCATCAGTCGCTTCCAGCAACGTATTCTTGAGATGCTTGTAATCTTCGGATTCCTTCAGGAAGATTAGTGCAAGCGAGAGCGGCAATCTCATCATCTGAGTGAGAGATTACCATCCAGATTTATGCAAAAGTCTCTTGTCTTAATACCAGTTGTGTGTCCTCCCGCTGCTCTGGGGATCGCTGCCATCAGCTCCCGTGGGTTTATTCTTAATGTGTTTTTTATGTCGTGCCCTTTCGTTACTTGAGAATTCAGAGCATGGAGTTTTTTTTTTAATGAAAATCAGGCTGACACCCATCACTGGCAGCAGCACTTGAGAACAGTTTTCCTTTTCAGTATGCAACCACATCAATGTGTAATACTTAACATTTTTAGCTTTATCTAGCAGAAAATGTTATTGTGCAAGTGTGAAAAGCACATTTATTTCAATCAGTTCTCGGTTGTGTTACCTTTAAGTATGAAACTTTTTCTCAGATGCTTCTCTCAGCATTTCTTATGAGATATATATGAAGACTTGTTTCCACTATGGGATAAAAATAAATAAATAAATACAAAAGGTTATTATGACTTGTTAGCTCACAATTCAGAGAAAAAAGTCATAATTGCCATACAAATTGCAATAACCTTTTTTATTTTTTATTTAGTGGCGGGAGCAAAAAACTGAGATGTAAGATACAAACTCAGAGTTCAGAGAAAAAAGTATATTTTTTTCTCGCAATTTTTTTATACTTCCCAATTCAGAGCTTCAAGTTTTTTTTCCTCAGAATTGCAAACTCTGAATTCTTACAATTCTGAATTCTTTCTTACAATTCTAAGTTTATATCTCACAATTCTGAGTTTGCCATTCTGAGAAAAAAACTGTAATATTGTGATTATATTATTACAATTTAAAATACTGTAATATATTTTCAAATGTAATTTATTCCTATGATGCTAAGCTGAATTTTTAGAATCATTACCCCAGTCTCCAGTGTCACATGATCCTTCAAAAATCATTCTAATATGCTGATTTGCTGCTCAAGAAGTATTTCTTATTATTATCAATGTTGAAAACTGCTTAATATTTATATGGATATGGTGACATTTTATTTTTAGAATTCTTTGATAATTTGAATAAACTACGTACTGAATAAAAATATTAATTTCTTTAAAATGAACAAAAATGTTACCCCAACTTTTGAACAGTGGTATATAAACAGGAAAAAAAACTGTTGTTTATGTACAGTAAGAATGTAGAGTTAAACCATATTGCACAAACATTGCTGTCCAGCAAGAATAATTCACATAGTACAGAGATCTCACGTTGATTCAGCTAAACTCATAATCATTCACAAAATGTCAAGGGAAAAAGAGCCTTTTCATTATGTGAATACAGAGCTGGGAATTTATGATCTATTTTATTTCAATGACCGGACTGAAATATCATCAGACCAGTCTGAACGATTGTGCCTCTATCACATGTGGCAATAAAATAACGTTGGCCTGGTGGCACAGCGTACCTTTAAACACTTCAGGACGGATCATATATTATAAACTTTGAGACACACTGTGATTTGGCCACCAATCAACTTAAGAGCCGATGCAGAGAGATATGCAGAGAGTGCAGCACATAGCGCTTGATGCCAGAGGTGTGTTGAATGTGGTCCAAGAGCCTTTGGGGTTTGGTGCTGGAGCTCTTAAATGCTATCTAGTTTCAGAGTCCTTATGCAAAGTCAGGAGCAGATTTATGCATGAACACACTGCACACGTTCGCTCACACACACACACTGTCGCTGCCTTTGTTAAATTCTCCTTTTACTCCATTTCCAGTCTTGCATCCCCTGGGGTTTCTAACGTCTTCCAAGAATAGACTACACTCTGGTCTGGGATCAGCAGTGAGGCACACTGTACGGGCTGCAGTGAAACTGATATGTGTGTACTAGCTAGTCTCTGAGCCTATAGGTCTCTCTCACATTCTTTTACACACACAGCTGGCTAGTTTTGCTTAAAGTATTGGCCTGTTTTTAACTAAAAAAATGCCTGTACACATCTGCCACAGTACAAAAAAAATCACTGTATTAATCAGTATTTGTCTCATTTTACAGTAAAAATATTCAAATGTCTTTCAATTGACCTGAGAAGCAAAGTTATGCTAGTTTTCACAAAAGGTTATCTTGAATTCAATTTATGTATCCTCCCATCAGCAAGTAGTGTTTTCTAGTTTTTTATTATTTAAATTGCAAGCAGATTTATTCTTAAAACAACAAACTGCTATTTGCAAATGGGGTAAGAAAAAGAAAACATTAATTTATTACATAAGCATTTAAAAATTAATCTTAATATTATGCAGTGTTGCCCCATGAGTAAGTATTTAAATGACAAATTCTGATTTATGCTTAAAACAAGAAAAAAAATATGTGTGAGTGTGGTAAGAATAATAATACTTTAATTCACTAAAATGCATTTAAAAAAATCCTAATATTATGTTGTTTTGCTCCACGAGTAAATTGACAAATAGTGTTTTCTAGTTTTTAATATTAATATGACAGCAAATTCAGATTTATGTTCAAAACAAGAAAATATTTGCGAATGTGGTAAGAAAAATACAAATAAAATTAAAACATTTATTACAATGACTAATCATATGTAATTTTCCTCCAAAAGTACATTTATGTTTTTTTAACAACAAACAATACTGAAACATATTTTTTTCTTTTTCTTTTACTCTGAATCTGTTTGCATCTGCTTTTTAGATACTCTTCCCACTTGACAAAGAAAGGTATTTATTTTACATTTATTTAAATATTTTATATGATCACTTCCTTATCATATTAGGTATGAACAATATATCTGTATCATATTGTTTATTGGTCGATATTAGATATTTAATTGCTATAATTGGATTATTGATAGATGTTCTCTAATAGTGGATATATAATTGTGCATGCTCATGTTTTTATATTTGGATTATCTAAACACTCACTTAAAATTCATCTTTAAAAATGCTAATGATTTAATAACACTGTTAAATATAAGCTTTAACAAATTTCAAAATGAATTTTAGCATTTGTAGCATTTAAAACAATTTTTTTAATTTCGAATTTTAATATCAGCTATATATTGGTTATTGGCCATTACATAAAACAATGATTGAGTCATGGTTTAGGCCAAAAGTATTTTAATATCAGTGAATCAATAATATCAGTGAATCTCTATGATATTTGATCAAATAAAGCACACAATACACAGGTACCGCTCATATGAAGGTTACGATTTGCCGTCTATAACACTAGTTCCTCGCGTCAGATGCCAGATGGAGCAGGAATCTCTGAGTGAGGCTTTGGCTCAGGCTTGTTTTTCTAATAGTATCACAGATCATATTGGGCAGCAGTGAGAGTGTCAGCATCTTTGTGCAGCTTTTATAGTTGAGTGTCAGTCGGGAATCCAGTGCCAACCAGTTGGCATCAGCCCTGAGAAATCACTTCCTTTGCAGACCTCTTTATCAGAGAGACAGAAAGACATGGTTTTCTATGTGTGTAGGTGGACAGGAGACAGACGGAGAGTGTGAGGGAGGAGACAGAGAGAACCTGATTGTGTGAAAATACATGCTTTGTAGTTTGCCACAGTTGTATGTTGTACATGTGGATCAGCATAGTGTTTCTGTATTAAAAAAATATTAAGGATGGTTAAGTTGATGCAAACTTATTTATTACAATAAATTGTAATAATGTTTCACAATATTACTGATTTTACCCACACTTTTGAATGCTGGACATACTGTGAATAAATAAATAAATACTCAGGAGAGTAATAAATATTAATTAATTAATTAATTTAAAGAAATTTTGATTCGAACACTTAAAAGTTAATGTAGTTTTGTTGTTCAAACTAACCAGACAGTTGAATGATTGATCCCTTTAATCGCTGTTTTCATATATATTAACATATACATATTAACCTTGCTTTCATATATTTGTACCTGAATAATTTCACATTTGGGCGCTCTTGTGTGGGCACTTGTGTTTTGATTGTGACAGCTCCCTCGTGAGCGAATGCCGAAGTCTTGCAGTGATAACCGTTTCAAAACACAAGTAATAAATAAGCAAGACATTATTAAACCAAACAAGGTCATGAAAGCGTGAAGTGTCAAACGTCTGAGTGGAAATTTAAATTCGAGCACAGACTGTTTACTTTAGGGCCCTGGTGGCACTGAGCATGAGCATTTCATCTGTCACAGCATGGCAAGCACTTCAGTACATCTCAGAGTCTCACGACAATACCTGAACCAGAATAATTCATCCACACAGTTATTTACTTCACTAAAGACAAGTGTAAACTTCAGCAGTGATTTGCACAATATATAGGACTGATCTAACGCTAGCATCGAAGGGATGAATCAGACATTTACTCATTTTGCTTGGGCTTTGCACAATGGAAGCTTGTTTCCACCACCACTCAGAATTGTGAGATGTAAACTCGCAATTGCGAGAAAAAAAGTTAGAATTGTGAGGTTATATCTCGCAATTCTGACTTTATAACTTGCAGTTGCAAGTTTATATAAAGCAATCCTGAGAAAGAAGTCAGAACTGCGAGATGTAAACTCGCAATTGCAAGAAAAAGTTAGAATTGTAATTAGAGGTTGACCGATATGGGTTTTTCTCTGGCCGATGTCGATATTTCGAAATCAGGGCAGCTGATGGCCAATATATGATGTCGATTTTTTTGGCTGCTATGTTTGGCCGATTTTCTTTTTTTCCCCCTTCATCTCATAAATGAGAGTTTGAGTAAATGATTATTGCAGGGTACAATATAGTAATAGTAGTAGTAGTAGTAGCAGCCTAATTCATAGTAATAATACGTGGCTCAAAACTTAAGCACCTTCTCATCACAGTTCCGAAGCATGCTTTTTGTTTATGTTTGCTGACAGACACCAGTGTTTCCCACAGACTTGCAAATGCAAATTCATTCTCTGCCAGCAGGAGGTGCTGTTGGAGCAGGAGAAGTATAGCTGTTTCCCTGTAATGGCTGTAATCAAATAAGCGCTGCGCTCACAAACGCTACTTTATCAGGCATTACAGGAAAGTTGAAATGAAAATGACATCAAAGCTTTTCTGACGATGGTCAGTTATTTTACATGCAACTAAAGATACATTCATAAAAAAACACCAGTTGCTCCATCTCACATGCAGCCTCAGAGGGAGAGAGATCCTCCAGTACGGCGCCTGCTTATAAATCGGCCTAATTTGCAGCACAATCAGCCGATGCCGATTAATTTTAAAATGCCAAAAATCGGCCCGATTAATCGGCATCAGAATTTGACTTTACAACTCGCAATTATGAGATTATATTGTCATAATTGTGAGATATAAACTCGCAATTGTGAGAAAAAAGTCAGAATTGCGAGATTATATAATGCAATTCTGACTTTATAACTTGCAGTTGCAAGTTTATATCATGCTTTTCCGAGAAAAAAGTCAGAATTGTAAGATGCAAACTCGCAATTGCAAGAAAAAAGTTAGAATTGTGATATACAGTAATCTCACAATTGTAAGAAAAGTCTTTTTTCCCTCAGAATTAGACTTTATAACTCACAATTATGAGATTATATTCTCAGAATTGTGAGATATAAACTCGCAAGTGTGAGAAAAAAGTCAGAATTGTGAGATAAAAAGTCGTAATTACCTTATTTATTTTTTATTCATGGTGGAAACAGGCTTCCATACTATTCTCAAATTTCTTTGAAAAAACTATTTTTATTCGTTACTTATTCTCTTGTAGGAAACCTGTTAGCTGTTAAGGACCCATGAGGGAAAATGAGTACCTCTGTGGTTAAAACGCTGACACATGCAGATATTTCACAAACACACAGGAGCACACGATAGCAATGAATAGACGCTTTTTCTCCCATGCGCGCGGGGGATCACAGCGGTATGTCTTGTCTGCGGCTCACATGATAACAGATCAAAGCAAACCTCCTTCCATCAAAGCCTTTTGTTGCACAAATGAGCTAAATGAGTGAACAAGCTCTGCCCTTATCTTCTCTTTTGTCCTCTTATTTTATTATGTGTGTAGGCACACTTTTCTTCTGCAGTTTTATATGTTCCCTCATCAACTGCTCATTATCAAAATATGTTTGACACATATAGTAGGAGGAATGGCAGCAATTATCTTTAACCTGTTTCTGTAGCGAACACTATTGTACCGTATTAACTCAGGGGCCACTTTATGAGACTGAGCTGCTTGTTAAAGGAGTAGTTCACCAAAAAATCAAAGATGTAGATGAGTTTCCCACAGGTCATCAAAGATGTAGATGAGTTTGTTTCTTCTTCAGAACAGATTTGGAGAAACTGAGCATTACATCAATTGCTCACCAGTGGATCCTCTGCAGTGAATGGGTGCCGTCAGAATGAGAGTCCAAACAGCTGATAAAAACATCACAATAATCCACAAGTAATACACACCACTCCATCAGGTCCCATCAGGTAATGAAAAGTTCGACACACACTTGTGGTCTACATGCTCACTTGAACACTTGGGCCAAATACAGGAAATACGTCATATAAGTAGTCAAGTGGTCAAGTGCAAAGACCGCAAGTGTGGGTATTTGGACAAGGCTATAGAAACTTCCAGTCAGGTGTGTTGAGGCAAGTTGGAGCTAAACTCTGCAGGACACCGGCCCTCCAGGACCGAGTTTGGACAGCCCTGCTTTAAAGGAACACCCCACTATTTTTGAAAATAGGCTCTTTTTCCAACTCCCCTAGAGTTAAACAGTTGAGTTTTACCGTTTTCGAATCCATTCAGCCGATTTCCGGGTCTGGCGGTAGCACTTTTAGCTGTAGCTTAGCATAGATCAGTTAGATGTAGTTAGCATCTCGCTCAAAAATGACCAAAGAGTTTCTATATTTTTCCTATTTAAAACTTGACTCTTCTGTAGTTACATCGTGTACTAAGACCGATGGAAAATTAAAAGTTGTGATTTTCTAGGCCGATATGGCTAGGAGCTATACTCTCATTCCGGCGTAATAATCAAGGAACTTTGCTGCCGTACCATGGGTGCAGCAGGCGCAATGATATTATTACACAGACCTGGAGACCAGACCCGAACATCGACTGAATGGATTCGAAAACGGTAAAACTCAACTGTTTAACTCTAGGGGAGTTGGAAAATGAGCCTATTTTTAAAAATAGTGGAGTGTTCCTTTAACTAGTATTAGGTGAGTGTCTCTGCAGGAATGCAGAGGATGAACGTGATAACAGGAATGAAGTGATAGCACAGGGATGTAGACCAAGATAAATTTATGTCAGAAACATAATATGTGATATTTAATTATATTTTAATCTCAGTATAAGCCAAATGTCGATTTTTTTATTCACGCTACCATTCAAAAAGGGTGGGGTTGGTAAGATTTTTTACATTTTTTTGAAAGACATTTCTAATGCTCACCAAGACTGCATTTATTTAATCAGAAATACAGTTAAAAAACAAACAAACAGGAAAATATGAAGTTTTATTTAAATAACTGTTTTCTATTTGAATATATTTTAAAGTGTAATTTATTCTTGTGATGCAAGCTACATTTTCAGCATCATTACTCCAGTCTTAAGTGTCACATGATCTTTCAGAAATCATTCTAATGCCCATTTGCTGCTCTCGAAACATTAATTCTTATCAACATTGAGCATTTATTCGAAATATTATTATATTGTAAATATCTTTACTGTCACTCCTGGTCTTATTATAATGTTTCCTTTGAATGTCAGTTGACAGATGCTGCTAATTATGTGAGTAATAACTCGTAGGGAAACAAATGACAGTTTCCTGAGAATTTCCATGTTATGAATTCTCATGCCATCCCTCCTTCAGCTTTTCAGGACTATCAGATCTGTGCGAATGTGGAAATATTCAGTTTTCAGGAGCAGTTCATGTAGTCGGTGAACTCACAGCAAATTACAAATCTGTTGTTGTTGCTTTGGTGATAGATTTCTTCACCTCTGCCTTCCTTCATTATGTTGTTGGAGCTACAGGCTCAATTTTGTTTAGCCCTGATCCCTGGCAGTTTTATTGACTTTTGGCCTGTTTCAGATTAGTTTTAAACTGCTACTAGTAAGAAAGTCAGAGAAAAATGGCAGAGCTGTTATGCTGCATGTTAGTGTCTGTCTGTGTCACTTCTGTATGCAGGCTTTTTGTACTCTAAATCTAAACAAAATAATAATTGGTTTAGACTGCAGTTAATAATTTATTAGAAATTAACAAATAAATAGTTTGGAGTGTTTTCTGTGGCTTGTTAAGAATATCACAGGCAGTTAGTTGCTAAAATTGAGATACATAAAGAGATTTTTCAACCTAAAAAGAAAATTCTACAGTATCATGATTTATTCACCCACATGTAGTTCTGAACCCTTTTGCTGTTATATTCCTTGAAACACAACAGAAGACATTTGAAAGAATGTTCATCCAGCTCTTTTTCATACAATGAAAGTTAATAGCAATGCTATTGACAGATCAAGCTCCACAAAACACCATCAACTTTGACATGAGGGTGAGTAAATAATGACAGAATTTTCATTAAAAACTGAAAATGTCCAAAATTGCACCAGATGCTGTAAATTGATATGGTAAAATGTAATGTTTACAGTGTGCCTCTAAAGTATATAATGTTGTCTGCTATCAAGTCAGCATGACTCTAATTGGCTGCTTAGCAACTCCTGTAAGTGAACAGACGACAGGCTGGCATCAAGTTTGATTTACAATGCTGCGATTAACAATCACTGTCTTGTCCTCCATGCAGTTTGGTGGAGAATGAAAATGATTAGCTGTGCAGTGGAAACTGATCTTGGGTTTTCATAATGGAAATGCATTTGATATATGATGGTTTTGTCAAAGGATGCAGCAGACAACTGGAATTACACAAGAACCAATTATTAACAGAATGATGATGACAGAATGGATCTAGAAATGAACACTAGTTGTGACGTAATGAATACACTTTGATACACATCTATATTAATTAATGGCAACAAAAACATACATTCTTATACTTTGGAAAGAGGACTTCTTATAGCTGACGAGGTTGTGCATTATTCTGAACAGAGAATGGCTTTGGAATTCCTGGATCTAAATTGAGCTGACAAACAGGATGCATAATTGTATTAATTTTAATTTTAATTTTTTAAAATATTCAATTAAAAGTATAATTAAAATGTAATGACATTTACAAAGCTGCTGGCTGGAAGTGCAGTTTTTAATAATGCATTTTATTTTTAATTTTTAATTGTAAGCATGTTATCACACACATACACACACATTGGATTGCTGGATGGAAAAAATAACAGAAATTAGTTTTAATGCATATTTTAATTGTTTTGACTGTATTTTTAAATTTAGTTTAGTGAAATATGTCTAACGTTCAGATTGAACTCCGTTGAATGCAGTTGTCTCTGCTGTGTGACTTTGAATTGCAATTCATTAAATTGTTCTTCCTGTTATTTTTAACTGAAATTCAGCATCCTGTGGGATTCGGCCAATTCCATTTCCAGCTCCTGAATTAAAAAGAGAGCAAATTTGCCCAGTCCTGTTGGCAGGCTAATTCAATAGTCTTTAATTTCCTTTTGCATACTCAAATAATACTTATAATACACAGTTCTGACATATGGTGGTCATGTGGTAACTAACATCACCAACAACTAGATTTTGAAATACTCATTTTAGTTCAAACCAATCTGCTTTAGCCGTAAAATGTTGTAATGCATAATCACCACTAGAGGTCATTAAACTTTCCTCTCTGATTTCACAGAGCATTAAGTGAATCCGGGATGACAGAGTTCTCTATAGCTTTGATTTTTATCCTTTTATATTTTTTCCCCATCTATACCCAATCTCAATTGTGTAAGAGCCTGGAGCAGAAGCGATAACTGCGGCAAGAGCGGCCGATGACTCAGCACATCCAGACAGAAACAGCCTATGGGGCGTTCATGCTTTGCTGTCTGTATGGAAATGGCAAGCTGTTCCTGCCACAGCCTCTGCAATTGATGATATGACTAGAGCCGCCGCATGCCCGATGACTGCAAAATCTGCTTTTCTTAAAGGCACAATATGTAAGATTTTTTTTATTCAAATATCCAAAAACCACTTGAACAGTGTTATATATTTTGCTGACTTGTGTACTTTCATTATCCCAAATGTTTCAAAGAATGTTTAAATCCAGAGAAATAAGCAATTTTAACTAGTGACACGGACCGTGTCTATAGTGTCATTGTGTGGCCTGCCAGTGACGTCATAACCCCTCGATTTCCGGTTTTGTTTTGTAGAAAACATGGAAACACCAAAGACGCTTTAATATGTTGTGAGTTTTAATAGACCGGTGACGACCGCACAGAGTAGCATTATAACAGAACTTTCAAATGTATCTAGTATGATAAAACAGCGCTGGTTTTTTCTCCAAATACGCACGACCGGAAGGAGCGGAAGTGGTCAGCTGTGGCATAATAAAAGCTCCGCTGCTTTCGAGCCGTGTGTCACAAATTTCATATTGTGCCTTTAAGTGAAAATACTATTGAAAGGAATGTGCACTTTCTGAATATGCTGCGGTTGTGAAAATTCAGAAAACAGCACAGTTAGAAGTATTCCTGAGCGTGGCGTAGAGAGCCAACCAGTGGATAACCTTAAAGGGGTCATAGGATGCCCATTTTCCACAAGTTGATATGATTCTTTAGGGTCT
>NW_015557156.1:772620-779764 GCF_001515605.1 Sinocyclocheilus anshuiensis
GAGAGACTGTTTACTTTAGCCGCATTCATTGTGAAACTTGCTAATTAGCACATTATTAGGAAAGGCGATTTGCCAAGATTCGTTAAAAAAACCTTACACTCACTTTTTCTGTAGGTGAAGCTGGATCACGAATGATTCGCGCGAACATAAACGCATTTAGGTAGATCGGGGACACATTCCCTTCAGAAACAAAGGTAATCCACTGCGTCTTCAGCGGCTCAGATGTCGGGAGTAAATGATAGTCGACTGCTATGTTCATTATTACATCCAACAACAGAACACCTCAATCGCTTAGGAGTCATTCTTGTCTACATCTGCTCCGGCGGTGAAACAATGTCTAAGGTAAGGTCTAAGGTAAGACACCAGTCCAGTCTGTGCTGAAACGCTACTGTCAATCAAACTATCGTGGGAGGGGCCTGTCTGTGTGACGTCACACAGGCAGGCATCTGAGATCGGCTCGATTTGAGAAAGGGGTAAAGATGTTAGTAGATTAACAAAAAACGACTGGGTGGCTTTTTATCATTTTAGGGTGGTTGTGTACACACTGCCAACACACATTTCAGTTCAAACAACTTGTAAAAGTGCATGTAGCGTTATATGACCCCTTTAAAGGATTAGGTTACTCAAAGATTACTCACCTTCATGCTGTTCCAAACTTGTTGGACTTTCTTTCTGATTCATTAGTCCTATTAGTAAACCATTCAGATTTAGCCAATTCATTGAAAAGTTTTGGGCGTCACTGAATGTAGATGTCAAGCCTTTCTGAGATCAATGAATTAAATTAGTCTGTTCTGCGCTCAAAATCTTTTGTTTGGCTTCAGAAGATAAATAATAACAAATAATAGCTTGTCATATTTTCAGCATCTGCCATCTCGCTATATGTGGACACTTCACCTGAACTTCATCTCCAGAGCTGCTCTGAGAGTTCACCTCATAGTATTTCACTTTTTCATTTGATAACACTGTCATCAGATACACACAGAAACTAAAAGGTCTTCACGACAACCTGCCAAAATAAAAGTTCAGTGTAATTTGAAGAAATTGTGACAGAAATATAGTACTATATCTTGAACATACTTTATAAATATAATACAGTTTTATGAATTTAATTGATTAGAAATCCTTTTTGATTATTACAATTTATTAAACCATTAAAACATAATTATTAAAAACACAAAACACAGAATTTGTGGAAAATAAAACAGAATTTGGGAAAAAATAAAACAAATTTCCTAGGGCCCAAGAATAAGTCAAATGGACTACTTTTCATACTTTAATAGTGTTTTTCCAAACTGAAAAAATGGTTGTAGAAACACATTTTCACTCAGAAATAGCTAGTAAATTTCACAAATAGTTACAAAGAAATGTTAAGTAACACATTGAATTAAACATTAAATTTTGAAGTAAAAAGACTTAAATAGTATTTTCTTGTAAACTGTACTACAGTAATCTGAATCTCCGGTTTATTTACAACTTTAAAAAATATTTTTTACAGTGCATTTTGTTTATCCTGGCTCATTGTAATTGAATTGAAAAAAAAAAAGACAAGTTCCATGAAGGACATGAAGTCATAATGTTTTGGAATAACTTGAATAAATGATGACAGACGTTTCTTTTTCGGGTCAACTATCCCTTTAAGGTCTTTCTTGCAATGTTCTCCACTGAAGTGGACCCTCGGCTTGGCTGTCCTTTATCAGAGCAGTTTAAATGTGCTGTGAAACTGCTTTCCATTCAAGCAAACACCCTGCTTAGTGAAACAGAAGATTTTAAAATCATCAGTTAATGTTAACCCAGTAGAGCATGAAGCCCCAGAGCAGATGTTGCTTCTCAAATATATCCTCAAATGAACCGCACTCACACTTTTTTAAATTGTGGCTGCTTTTCTCAGGGATACTCGTTGTTTTAGATGGTAATGTTGAAAACGTGCTAACGTAAGCATATTAAACCTGCTCTTTAATTACGCCAGTGGCTTTAAAGTTAATGAAATAAAATTGTTTTGGCTCATATCGATTTTCTGTGGGGCTCCCCTCCTGATGCAAGGAGACAAAGCATCGAGTTTAGTCGACTATCTTAGATCTATCTATCTATCTATCTATCTATCTATCTATCTATCTATCTATCGATCTATCTGTCTGTCTGTCTGTCTGTATATATATCTATCTATATATCTCTCTATCTATCCATTCATCCATCCATCCATCCATCCATCTGTTCGTCCATCCATCAGTCCACTGTCTGTCTGTCTGTCTATCTATCTATCTATCTATCTATCTGTCTGTCTGTCTGTCTGTCTGTATATATATCTATCTATGTATCTCTCTATCTATCCATTCATCCATTCATCCATCCATCCATCCATCCATCCACTGTTCGTCCATCCATCAGTCCACTGTCTGTCTGTCTGTCTGTCTGTCTGTCTGTCTATCTCTATCTATCTATCTATGATCAATCTGTCTTTCTGTCTGTCTGTCTGTCTGTCTCTATCTATCTATCTATCTATCTATCTATCTATCTGTCTGTCTATCTCTATATATCTATCTATATATCTCTCTATCCATCCATCCATCCATCCATCCATCCATCCATCCATCCATCCATCCATCCATCCATCCATCCATCTATCTATCTATCTATCTATCTATCTATTTATTGATTAATCCATCTTTCCGCCTGTCTGTCCATCCATCCACTATCTATCTCTTGACTAACTTTACTTTTGTGGCTAAACTTCAGTGACATAAACATCTTTGAATTTCACTTTGCTTTATATTTTGCTTCCTTGCCTATATTTCAAATTCAGTCATTGAATTTAAGCCACTCTCAATTCAGCTCACAGTGGTGCACAACTGATTTTAAATCAACTTGAAATCTACATGTATTATTTAGCTACAGTGCAATATTTAAATATACATGTCTTTGTCTTATCAAGCGTAATATATATCATTCAGAATATATAAAAAACTCTTTGTAACCTTTAATGAAGATGTATACAAGTAATTCTCTGTTCTGGTTCATCTTACTGGGGTTCAAGCAGAACACTTATGAAATATGACTGATTGATCAATAAACCACACAGAGGAACTGTAAATGACATTTTGCGTCCTGTAACATATCCCCTCAGAAATATTCATATGGCCTGCGGTTCTTCTGATATATTATCTGTCCTATGAATCATTCTGAAACACAGATATCACATATTTTCAAATGCCAGAGATAGCAGGGACGTCTTGTGTTCTGCGTTAGGTAACGGTGTTCTCAAGATAAATTTATCTACAGAATGACAGCTGTCCCTGTGCGATGACATCAGCAGGGGACGGTGAAGATTAGAACAGTATCTATGAAATATTTATTAAAGGTTTCAGTTTACATATTTGGACCCAAGAACCAGTGCTTATTCAGAACAATTCTGCTTTCTAAAAAAGTGCCACCTGTGTCTTTAGTGTCTTTGTTTCCATTAACGGTTCATTGATGCGGTATAAGGAAAACACTACACAATGATATTCTGCTATGTTTCCTGCAGGTTTTCAGCGCTGATTATTCTACAACAACATTATAAATGAAATAGTGTTTTAGCTTTTTTTTCTTTTATACAGTTGTTTAATACAAATTCCAGTTCTTTTACATGAATTGTTTAAAAAGACTCAAACAGTCTTGAACTTACGAGTTATCGGTTTGAATCAGTGTACACTATATAGTGTTGTTATTTTTAACAGTAATTGAAATAAATCTAAAATAAAATAAAAAACCCTCGAGTTAAAATTAGAAGTGTTGCCTTCAGTAACTGAAATAAAACTGTATGTTGAAGTACTAAATTACTAATACTAAAAAAATTAAATTAAATTAAAGCTAAAAAACTGATAAAAATTACAAAATTATGTAACAGAATTATTAAATTATTATTTTTATAATTAACTTATTATTTAAAATGAAAATGAAAACAAAATTTAAAAATAAAAGCTAATTAAAAATATTAAGAAATTCTATAATGGTATTTAAATTATAATAAAATAGCACTGATAGTTGGGACTATTTCCTTGCACTTACCATGCCTACTTGTCTTGCAATAATTTATCCAATGGGTTATTTGCTATTAGAAGTCAGAAAAGCTTGTGTTTACTGATCGAGGCCAGATTTACTGCTTCAGTGCAAACTCTCTTTTGGCATAAAAAAAAAACTACAGAAAAGGCATGCATTGTTATTTTTACCTTATTGCATATGCATTTGTAGGAGTTTCTCCTTCAGATGCAAAATTTATGGGAGGAGAATATTTACATGAATCATGCAAAGTGATTTACTAATGCAGGGGTAGTGAGTTTACTGGTATTTGCACTGTTATTTAACACCCCAAAAATGCATGTCCTAACCCATTTGCACCTGTGTTGTTAGTAGATTGTACTCACCTGATTATCCAGCTCTGCTTCTTTGCGACCCAATGCTAATTTGCACTGTTTTTGATAGACTGCTTTGATCTTTATAGAAATGCGCTGGCTGGATCTGTGTTTGTTAATTTGCGCATTGTCAGTCACATCAGCCTAGGGTGACCATACGTGCCATTTTCCCAGGACGCGTCCTGGGAAAATGGCACGTATGGTCACCCTACATCAGCCGCAGAACTTTCCACTCCCATCTGCTTTTATGGGATTGCGCTCTCACACTAATTTGCCCTGTTTAGTAAATCTGGCCCTTGATGTTGAAAGGAATTTCAGTTAGCATTATCAGTTAGCATTAGCATGAGCTGGTGTTCTAGCACACCGCCTCCTCAGTAGTTAAATTCGGTTGATATTAGTAGCTATTTCAGCTGTCCAGGAGGCAGAGAACACATTATACCTCACTCCTCTGGCCATTTAAGTAAGTGGTCTAATGTGCTATCCGCTCTGTCAGCCACCACATACAGACCTTTTTTCTCACTAACTAAATTAGCATCTGCGCTAGACCACTCACTTAGGCCCACAGAAACGAATGGACTTCTGAAATTTTCTCTGCCTGCCAGTTTGCAATTTCTCTGAATTATGCACCGTCAATCAATGGCGACCGTGGGATCACTCCATTTTCAATATATACAGTATTTGGACTAAATATGATTTGCTGTAAGCTGTCACCTCGTCCACAAAAATCAAAAACTATTTTCTACACCAAAAAGATTTGTGTTTGGATCTATCCCACTTTTGTTTCTTTTTTGTGACTTAGTTTTCCTGTCTTAGGTCTGATTAAAATATCAGTATATATATGCACATTTGTGCCGTTTTTTTCAGTATTATTTGATGAATAGTAAATTTAAAAGAACAGCGTTTATTTCAAATATAATCTTTTGTAACATTATAAATATCTTTACTGTCTCTTTTGATCAATTTAATGTGTCCTTGTTAAATATAAATATTAATGTCTTTAAAAAAAAATCTTTCAAAAATTACTGACTGTCCTCCAGACAAAATATTTTGATATTTTTGTACCTTGTGTATTTTTTGATTGTATTGTTTCATAATAATTTTACTGATTGAACATCCTATAAAAGGCAGTTTAATGGACACTTCCCATTGTGGCAAACTACCCCATTTAGTGTGACAACATGTGTTCAATGAATTGTATACAGAAACTGACTTTAAAAAATAAAGCTACCCTGAGAATATATACACCGCTAAATGTGACATTTAGCTTTACTTAAAAAAAAAAAAGTGTAAGTTTATCAGTGGATGTTCAATGAATTGATGAAGTTCATTATAGTGATTCATTCCCGTAATCTGCTAGACTGCCAGCCGGATAGAAAGTATTACTGTCATTGATTCTATATCAGTAATGAGAAGAGACTGCCTTTCTCTGAGCAACACTAATAGAGTTTGAGCTGACTAATTAAATGGTGTGCTTAAAAAACAATTTCAGGAGATTAATTAGCACACCTCCGTGAAGTCAGGGAGGAAGCTTTTACTCTGTTTTAATAGATTGGAAATCTGTCTTTCTCGCTCAGTCATGCTTTTACAGGGTTCCCGCTGTCATGGAAAACTTCAAGGCCTGGAAAATAAATGGAAATTAAGTTTTAAAGTCATGGATTGAAATTTCGGTTTTAAATCACTTTTCTAGATGTGCTCTGCTTTAAACTCTTTCAGGGTTTGAGCTGTGGTGCAGCAGATTTTGTGTTGCTCTTGACATATTAAGAGCTGTTCTGCTCATGGGACACTGGATTTGAGTCCTTCATTTGAGATTTGAGTCCTTCAGCTCTATTTTGGAGGGATAGAAATGTAGAGATATTAAAGAATAGTTCACCCAAAAATGAATTCAATTAATTCAGTTAGTCCATCAGTTAACATCTTGTGAAGTGAAAAGCTGCATGCTTGTAAGAAACAAATCTATCATTAAAACATTTTAACTTCAAACCGTCACTTCTGGCCAAAATACAAGTTCATAATTCATTATTACAGTTCTACCAGTGAAGAAGTGCATCTCCTGTATTCCTCTCACATCAAAATCCACTGACATATTTGTTTAGAACTGTTTTGGACTGTTTTCGCTTGTACTGTAAATGGTGCTTGATCTGTGCATATATCTCTCCTGATTCAGATGAGAAATCAATATTATGGATAGAGGATTCGTATTTTAGCTGGAAACAAGAAGCCAGAAGTTAAAAACGTCTTGATGTGTATATATATATTTTTTTATTTATTTATTTATTTATTTTTTTTACAAAACGAATCTTTTCACTTAACAAGATGTTAATTGATGGACTGGAGTGGTGCGTATTACTTGTGGATCATTGTGATGTTTTTATCAGCTGTTTGGACTCTCATTCTGATGGCACCCATTCACTGCAGAGGATCCACTGGTGAGCAAGTGATGAAAGTCATCTATATCTTGGATTGACTTTTTTCTTCTATTTTTGTGAACTATTCCTTGTGTGTGTATATATATATCTTTCAATCATGACAACTATCTGAAGATTTAAGCATGGTAATGTTATGACAATGTTAATGTACAGTATTTGGTCTTGGAGGAATAGATCTGCTACGCTGCTGCTGATGGTTATTGCTGTAGTTGCAGATTATTGCTGCTGCAAGCAAGTATGGGAACTTGCTACTGCCAATGCACAGGGGCGCCGCTAGCAATTTTGGGCCCTATGAAAGAATATGAGGTTGGGCCCCCTACCGCACCAAAC
>NW_015557156.1:779980-783785 GCF_001515605.1 Sinocyclocheilus anshuiensis
TGGTGTGACTTTAAATGCAGACCTTGAGCCAATAACTCATCACCAAGCACCAATTTGTACTCATGGAAATTACTAAAGTAGTCAAACCTGTTCATTAGAAGGGAGACCTATTACTTTTGCTATTGCTTTTGACCATTAGTTATCAGTAACATAATTCATTCAGAACCTGTTCTATGGATATAGACTTTCTGTACCACACTATTCTGCTGATATGGAATGAGTTTGACTACTTAATCAGTTATATTAAATGAATAGGATACTCCATAGCAGCATTTCCAGCAGTATCCAACATTTCTCAATCATGATCTTACTCAGCTAAATGTGACTATTAGCTGAACAGCTGTATTCCTTGTTTACTAGCTACCTATGCACATACAGCATACAATGTTAAAAATGTTCTACATTATGAACCTTAACCCAAAAACCTTTAGCTTCATACACTGTAGATAATTTTGACCCTGCCTGTGGAAACCCAGGGTCAGTATTTTTATTTAAACAGTGGATGAGTAAATCACTCCTTGATTTGCTTAATAAAAGCCTCCTTTGAGATCGTTTTGACAGACATGTTTATTGTGTATTATTTTCAACGTGTTTATTGCTAAGTTTAATGTGGCAAAATAGAAGCGCAGCCGAAATTCGCATGCAGTGTATCTGTTTTTTTTTTAAAGTGCGACTGACCAAATCGTCCGGCTCGGTTTGCCCCCCCCTTGAACTGGAAGACATCTCTAATTTGACAGTTTACCATCTGATCTCACTCAGTGACTCTAGGCTACGTAGGACGGGACGAAGCCATGCAGTGAATGGCGGGAGATAATTTTGCCGGAAATGCAGAAATAAGTGTAATTTTGTTTTATTTGTAACTCTTTGGTAGATACATTTATCATTTCTATTACATTACTACTACTACTGTTACTACTAATAAAACAGATCTCTGAGGGCCCCAAAAGTGCGTGGGTCCTTAGAATCATCCTAAATTTCCCCCCCCTTAGCGGCGCCCCTGCCAATGCATACAGCGATACAGTGCTGTGAGTATTTAAGACATACTGCTGCTGCATAAATAGCATATAAAACCCCCGTAGCAGGTCTATACAGGTGGAGCTGGAGAAAGTGGTGGGTTTCAGAGGACTCTGAAGCGCGCTGCAAATGCTCAAGTGAATGCTAACCAATCATTTAAAAGTCAATTATTCCATGGTCTGTCTGAATACTGGATTCTGATTGGCTGGCGGGTATGCAGTAAAACCGTTTAATGCACAGGTAGTTCCAAGTCAGTTTAATCACCGTTCCATATTAATGCACTGCTTTAATTGATGCACACAAACCCACACTCATCACTCGCACACACACACACAGATAGAGAAAGGGAGAGTCGGAGATTGCAGATTGCGCTGCGCACACACAAACTTGTTGTCAACGCTTCCCCGCGATTTTTATTAATAAAATAGCCTAGATACTAGATTGCTACATTATATTTTTCAGCAACGAGGTGGCGCTGTTTTTGAAGTAATTAATTGTTTGTAGAGAGAGACGTACAGACGCAGCATGCAGGTAAAGCACACACAACTATCATCTCTTTCTCTCTCTCTCTCTCTCGATCGATCGATAATTAATTGAAATAAATGGTATAATTCATTCAAATAAATGTGATCTTACTGCACTATTTCATCTCTGTGTCCGATTTGAAGTGGGCAGAATGCTAGCACTAACGTGCCATAACTGACGAAAATAAATGTCATTTTTACCCATTCGGTCAAATATTGCGCTGCAAAGAGCAATACTGGTTTTAACTTGTCTATAACTTGGCAAATGACCATGGAATAAGCGGGATAATCAACGGCTAGCCGTGCGTTAAAGGATTTTAAATGCACGATGTGGAGGCAAAGAACTGCCCGAAGCAAAGCAATGCATTTCTAATTCACCATCAAAAAAATAAAAAAAATAATGCATTCTCAGCAAGCATGCATGTGATTTAATCTCAAAATACCTTCTGGAATAGAAAACCATTGTTAGCTGAAATGGAACAGTACCAGTTAACTATAAAGTATGTTGGCTGGAAGTGCTGTGACAAAATATCCCATGGTAATCTATGTATTGTGTATATTTATTATGTATATATAAATATGCATGCATGCAGATATAATCAATGGCTTGCCGTGCATTAAAGGATTTTAAATGCACTTCGTGTCGGGTGGTTCTTGGCCTCCACGTTGTGCATTTAAAATCCTTTAATGAACGGCAAACCGTTGATTATCCTTTACGTAGCAAGCTCATTGGCTGCATATGCAACATGAACCAATCAGCTTGTGCCAAGTCGTTTAACGCTGTGACTATCATCAGTTACGTTAATACCCATCAGCCTGCGCCATCTAGAGTTTCATGACTGAACTATACATTTCATTCTACTTCAAAATGTCCTGTTTATTGAATGTGTTACTTGATCCGCTAATGTTTGATGACCACTCCAAATACTTTTAGTCTTTATTTTGTATTTATATTTTTATAAAAATGCTAATTTTAGAAGAAAATTTCAGACGGCACTTAGAGACTTTTGCATTTGAACTCTTCATATATATATGGGTTTTAGGTAGGCGTGGTTGACTCTTAACTTTTATAAAGAATATCTCTTTGGATTTGAGACTTTAGTCTTTGCAACAATCAGCTTGTGCCAAGTCGTTTAACGCTGTGACTATCATCAGTTACGTTAATACCCGTCAGCCTGCGCCATCTAGAGTTTCATGACTGAACTATCTATATATACTGTATATACTGTGTATATATATATATGTGTGACCCTGGACCACAAAACCAGTCTTAAGTGTCAATTTTTAAAAATTGAGATTTATGCATCATCTGAAAGCTGAATAAATAAGCTTTCCATTGATGTATTATTTAGGATAGGACAATATTTGGTCGAGATACATCTATTTGAAAATCTGGAATCTGAGGGTGCAAAAAGATCAAAATATTGAGAAAATCGCCTTTAAAGTTGTCCAAATGAATAGTTCATATATATATATATATATATATATATATATATGAAGAGTTCAAATGGAAGAGTGCCATCTGAAATATTTGCCTAAAATTTGCATTTTTATCAGGCTCCTATGTTTAGGTTCAGTAATTTTACTCTAATGGCAACGTATAGGTCCTTTTCTATGCAATTAAAGTGAAATAACTGAACATAAATATAGGAGTCTGATAAAAATGCTAATTTTAGAAGAAAATTTCAGACGGCACTTAGAGACTTTTGCATTTGAACTCTTCATATATATATGGGTTTTAGGTAGGCGTGGTTGACTCTTAACTTTTATAAAGAATATCTCTTTGGATTTGAGACTTTAGTCTTTGCAACTGTACAGATCTTCTTTATGCAGAGCTTGTAACACTCCAAAGAGAAAGAAAAAATTGAAATCACATCATATGACCCCTTTAACAATTATCTGAATTGTAATATTTTTGTGAAATCTATTTTCCAAACTTTCCAAATGTTTAATACAGCATTAAAGTGTGACTTTTTCAGAGGAGTAAACATGGTAATGAATGGTTCATGTGTGCCATTGACCTGAGTTTGAATCTCACTCAGTCCTTCAGATTTTAATTGCATCTAGTAGGCATAACTAAATGAATTTAAGCTTCTGAAAGACTAACCCAAATCCATTTAAAAAGGTTATTTTGGTTGAAAGGGTCTAATTGCAAAGAAGACTTCTCTTCAGTTTAATTAAGTTATTTTTTTGAGTGCTTATAAAACCAGAGGTGTAAAGTATTGGAGTAAATGTAATTAGTTACTGTACTTGAGTATCTTTTCGGG
>NW_015557156.1:783934-796843 GCF_001515605.1 Sinocyclocheilus anshuiensis
CTTTAGTTCCTTGTGAGTTGTTGAATGTAATGTTTGTCTGTTTGCCAGTCATTCTGTTCTTTGTTCCCTTTGGTTTTTGCCTTATTGTTTTTTCTAGTTTTTCCATGAAATACCAGCACATAGATCCTTGCCTCTGCCTGTTTTCCGCAGCTTCTCCACAACATTACAATTTTTTGCTGGCATGTCTCTATGACTAGTGCATCTTCGAGCCTTAGTATAAGTAAAATACTTAAGTACTGTTAAAATCAGATACTCTTAAGACTTTTACTCAAGTTGTTTTGGAATTGGTGACTTGTAACGTGTAGTGGAGTCATTTTCACTGTAAGGTATCTGTACTTTTACTCAAGTATGATTTTTAGGTACTCTTTACACCTCTGTATAAAACACTTTGAATGCTTCATGGATATGTTACGCAGTAACAGACTGACCTCTGTGCAGCCTGATGTGATCAGCGATCTGACCTTCATTATCATATCATATCTTGCTCGGCTTGACTGTATTGAGCGGGTTAGCATTTGACAGTGCTTCTCCAATAGGTCAGTGCTGAAGTGCAGATGGATTACCGTAGTGGAGCGTTATTGATTTCACTGCATTATAATGCCATAGCCAGAATGACATTCTTGGCCGTAATTTGACCGTGATGTGGCAGATCACTCGATAGATCTTAGACGAATTTGCAGGCATGACATCACATCCCAACGTATCTCTTTACCCAGAAATTTTAACAGCTCCCTGCAAACTAAAATAGGAACTTCATACCCAAAACACTGTATTTTCAGCATTTGTTTTTGCACGTCGTGTCGTGTGCTTATAGGATGTAAATTAATGTTGTTTTTCTGAGTTCATAATCTCATGGATGACTTGTGTCCATGTGTCAGTAGAGATACGCTCAGCTCTTATTGAACTGATTGGAAATAATGCGCTCCTCGTGCAGGAGGTAACAATCCCAGCAAGAGGAAATGAGACAAATGATGAGGAACTTGGTGACAATGAGCAGACCACATCTCAACATGCGTTCGCTCCAGCATGAGCACGCTATTCTGAGTGCTGAGTGATTTCATTGCCGAGCGAGAAAATTGGATGTTTTATTGGGGTTGTTTTTCTCATTTTCTGATAAATATCATTTGGAAACTTGTTTTCTCTTTAAGGCTGCGAAGTATTAATGGCAGAAGTTTCTATCACCTGTATTGTTTCTCTGCCGCATTCAGACTGTGTGATTGTAATGTGGTTAAATCAGGCTTTTGTAATGAACTATGAACGAATTTTCCTCTGTCTTCAACCGCACCTCTGTCTGAATCATTAGCTGTCGTCTACCACTAAATTATGCCGGCATAATTAACAAGAAATGCTCAGGAAATCCTGCATGGTAATTTTAATGAGGAGCACTGCCAAAAAATATTTATAATCAGTGCTTTTGTCTCGTTTTTCAGTCAAAATGCACATTGTCGGAGTCCTGGCTCAGATTTGCTACACTGTTGTGCACATGGGTACCTATGGGTTATGTCTTGGTCCTCTGTCTTTCTCCCTGTTGTTTTTCCTGTTCATCCTACAAAAAAAGCCAGTGAATAATATATAAGTGATGTTTAATCATCATAAAACAAGTTAACAAGGGTTTTCCAAATTGAGAGCTTGGGGTCTGTGGAAATGTTCAGTAATAAAACAAAATGTTAAAATGTACAGAATTTGTCAATTATTGTTTGCTCTGTTTTCTAAACACCGTACAAAAATAATGGGATTTATCCATTTTTATTTTTCTATTTACATTCTTAATTTTATATTTATCTTCAGGTTTATTTTACATCTAACAGTTCTGGTGAGTAGAAAAAGATAGTGTCAATCTAAATATTAGAATCTATAGAAGCTAAATATTTTCCATATAATATTTTATACACATTTAATAATCATTATAATTTATACGTTTTTTTTTTTGTAAAAATTATTTTCATGTTTTTGTGAGTATGAGTTCAATGTTTTACAAGAAAATTCTGTTATATTGTGAAATAGTAAATAATATTATAAAATAGTATTACAATATAAAATATCTGTGTTCTATTTATTCCTATGATTACAAAAAAGGAATTTTCAGCATCAGTACTCCAGTGTTTTGTCTCACATGATCCTTCAGAAATCAATAAAGTCTGCTGATTTGTTATTATCAATGTTGAAAACAGTTGTGCTGCTTAATATTTTTGTGGAAACTGTGATAAACTTATTTTATGAATAGAATACAAATATAAATATTTTGTAAAAATTATAAATGTGTATATGTGTAATTTAATGCATCCTTGCTGAATAAAAGCATTAATTTCTTTGTTTAAAAAAAAAAAAAAAAAAATAATAATCTTCTGACCTCAAAACTTGAACAGTAGTATATGAAAATATGCTACAGGTTTGCAGAATTTTTATTCTATAGAATATCATCTCTTTTCTATGTAATGACAGAAAGGTGACTGGAACTTTTTTGTTGTTCTGTGAGAAAAAAATAAATGCTGGAGGGCAATTTCTTAGCAATTTTTTTTATTATTCTAGATTCCTCACCTTCTGTGTTCTCTTCGCAGGAACTTCTACTACATCACGCTGTTGCGGGACCCCGTGTCGCGTTACCTGAGCGAGTGGAAGCACGTGCAGCGCGGCGCCACGTGGAAGACGGCACTGCACATGTGTGACGGACGTCCTCCCACTCCAGATGAGCTGCCGGCCTGCTACAGCAGCGAAGACTGGACCGGCGTGTCTCTGGAGGAGTTCATGGCCTGTCCCTCGAACCTGGCCAACAACCGGCAGACTCGCATGCTGGCCGATCTCAGCCTGGTGGGCTGCTACAACCTGTCCTCCATGAGCGAAGAACGGCGCGCCGAGCTGCTCCTCATTAGCGCCAAGCGCAACCTGCTTCACATGGCGTTCTTCGGCCTAACTGAGTTCCAGCGCAAAACACAGTTCCTTTTTGAGAGGACGTTCGGCTTGCACTTTATCACCGCCTTCACTCAGATTAACGGGACGCGGGCGGCCGGCGTCACGGTTGGGGCGTCCACCCGGAGGCGCATAGAGGAGTTGAACGCGCTAGACATGCAGTTGTACGAATATGCGCGGGAGCTTTTCTCACGGCGCGTGCAGTACTGCCACCATCAGGAGCGGCAGGAGGAGAGAGAGAGGAAACGACAGCAACGCAGGAGAATGAAGGAACAGAAAGCTTCACAGATTCAACAACAGGAGGACGATGAACAAAAAGACGCAGAGTTAACTGGGGTGACGGAGGACTACAGCAGTCAGGTGGTGAGGTGGTGATGCTGTGCTCTGGCTATGTTCAGAATAACATACTGACATGCTACTCTTACTATCTTGGTATATAGTATATAGTATGCATACTGTGCAGAATATGCAGTGCGCCTACTATACACTTAAAAACAGGTTTTCCAAAAGGAGATTTTCCAGTGAACCCTTTATTTTTTAAAGAAGGTTCTCAGCTGTTTTCTCTTTCACATAACTCAACACTTCACCAAAATTGCATGTTGTATTGAAGTGAACAAAAATGTCTTTAAAATGAAACAGGTAAATTTGTTAATATAACTACATGAACCAAAAACCATCTTAAAATAAAGGTTCTTTATTGGCATCTATGGTTCTGTGAAGAACCTTTAACATTCGTGGAAATTTTCTGTTCCACAAAAGGTTCTTTATAGTGGAAAAGGTTATTTGGATTTTTTTAATGTTCTTCACAATAAGAAAAAAAAGGTTCTTTTAAGAAAAGGTTAAGTGAAAGGTTCTTCGAGGAAGCAAAAATGGTTCTTCTATTGCATTGCTACGAAAGCCTCCTTTTGGAACCTTTATTTTTAAGAGTGTGCAAATGTATTAACATGGCGCACGCTGAAATGGAAGATCCAGTTAGATGAAGCAAAACAAATGTGGAAGGTGAGGGTTTTTTTTACTTGTCAAATGTGGTGCAATGGCCAAATATGTCCATCTGATGCATGTTTACGTAGCTCAGTCGTTTAAAAATAACACAGATGGAGCACAAAAACACATCGTGTGAATGGGCTCAAAGCAGTATGTGCTTCACCTACATTAAGTGAGCATCATCTCCACATACTTGGCACTGATGTGTGCTTGTTTGTCACTCTAAAACTTTCTTAGACTATTTATTTTGCTGTCCTAACCATGCATCATTATGTAGTTGCAGTTTAACCATGTTAAGATGAAATAGTCAGAAAAAAAATTCATTTTTGAAATGACAGTTTATTTATGGAACAGGTTTAACATGATTTTTCTAAAAAAGTATGTATGGATGATCAGGTAAGTCTTTCAAGTAATGCCTTTTTGCATATCAAATATGAAACAGCAGGCTTTATAGGGTTAGTATTTGTATTTAGCTTTGTTTCCACCACTCAAACACCCTTGAATTGCAGCTCACCAGTTGAGAACCACTGCAAGGAATGAGGTTATCCCACAGTGCAATGTGCTCAACCTGACCTTCCTTTCCCAGAGTGATCAATGAAACAGAAGTAAGATTAGCTGTGATCTTCAGTTGGTATGCACAATATATCGGTACCATAACGGTTAGCCGATATTAAGGATTTTTGTCATTTAATTTATTGGGTTTTTACATTTAGATTACCATTGGAAGGTGATTGCGATGACCAAATCCCATATCAAAACTCAAAATATGTAATTTTCTAAATGTAATTGTAATCTAAATTACATATTTTACAGTCACTGTTATGATTATAAACACAGCTAAAAGGCTTCCTACCACAGTTGCCATCCTTCACAAAACGTAATATCTACCACTGTTTTATCATTGGTAGAATGCAAAATGTTTCAATACAAGCTTTTCAGTCAAATGTAATTTATGCAATATTTCAAACCTTTAACCCACGGGAGAAAATCAACCCACCAAAATAGTTTAAAAACAGCCCAATTCCGTGGAAAAAAATGCGGATTTGGCAACCCTAACTTACATCCAACACGATATTGACTCCCTGACATGCGAAAATTAGCCTATATTCAATATTAAAGAATGTTTGCGGGAGAGTGATTAAGAAAACAGTCCCGCGCAAGGCTTTAATACAAAAACACACACAATGAATTGCGACTGTAGAAAGCAAAAGCCGAATCCCGGACATGTTGGGCGATTTAGAAATCCCGGCCGTACGCATTTTTTTAGGCCCAAAAAGAGGACGTATGGTGACCCTAATTTATCGTCAAACCAGTAACCGTTTCATCCCTAGTTTCCATTCACCACTATAGAAGTTTACCCAACTATGATTACCAGAACCACAGAAATGTGAAAAAGGCTACTTAGCACTGTTAAATGCAGTAATCAACAAATCTCAAAATTAATATCCATTTCCATACTGTATGTTATAATGTTGTGATGCTTAAAGGTGCTGTATGTAATTTTTGTACTAAAACTGTACTAAAACCAAAAACTACCATGTTTACAGATATATAAGAAACATGAAAAGCAATGCTACAGCCAGTCATTCTACTTTGAAATGTGTGTTCCATGTCGGAATGTCTGTTTTTGTTTTGGTCTGTGTGATTCCACCCACAGCCGATTTACCCGATAGCATTTTGAAACTCCGGGTTGCCAGTTGGCTGAAAACACAACGTAATGAAGCCGTAGAAGCCAGCAAACGCACTGGATCAGAGATCGCAGATTCTGCCCAACCTAAAAACCTCAGCATCCATCTAAAAAGCTCTACAACCAGAGGAATACTCAAGCTGACAAGTTGATAAATCAACTCATCAGCTTAGAGTGCAAGGCTCGTCTCCTTCCATGGTCAATTGCGCTCCTGTTGCGTGTCCTCAATCTGGCAACCCGCATGAGCGTCAGTCAAGTCTGAGGAGGAGGCTCTCCAATATTTTGAATTAGCTGTCAATTGTTGCATTTAAAAGAAAAAAAGTCTTTGGTGTAATATTTATATAATTCAGGTAAAATTGTATAGCGTTTTAATATCAGCCATAACATGAATATAATTATTGGCTTATCAGTATAATAAGTATCAGAATTTCAATATCAGTGCATTCTTAAAGGGGTCATATGATGCGATTTACATTTTTCCTTTCTCTTTGGAGTGTTACAAGCTCTTGGTGCATAAAGAAGGTCTGTAAAGTTGTAAAGACTAAAGTCTCAAATCCAAAGAGATATTCTTTATAAAAGTTAAGAATCAACCACGCCTACCTAAAACGGCTCGTTCTAACACACCCCCACATGTCTACGTCACAATGTGGGAAGATTTGCATAACGCCGCCCAAATGTTCACGCAAAGAAAGAAGGCGTAACTTTTATTCTCGCTGTAGTATTGTTGTAGTATTGTTTTGTTGTGAAAGCGAAACTACTTTGTTTGGCCTTCCAAAAGAGGACGATATCACCTTCGTCATGCCTAGAGCTGATCCGTGCTGGTCGCTGAGGAAATACATCAACTTCGCGCTGTGGATCGCCGGATCGGCTTTCACCATGGATGAAGCGGAGTCCAGGGGTCACCACGTGTGGTTGCCGCAAGCCCGCCGGCTGCTCCTTCGACGAATCCGCCGGCCGCACCGGTCTCAAGCCCGCCTGCCTCCGCTCACTCTAGCCCCCGGCCTCCGCTTACTCTAGCCCGCCGTGTGTTTCGTTGTGAAAGCGAAACTACTTTGTTTGGTCTTCCAAAAGAGGACACGACTAGAAATCAGTGGTTAAGTTGTATTTACAACACTGTTCCAGAACAGTTCAACCCAAATATTCAGTTGTGTGCAGCGCATTTTATGGAGGACTGTTTCCTGAACCTGGGAGAGAAGCCCAGTATGTGGAAAATAATGTATTTTTTGAACCTTAAACCGCATAAACACATTTCATTACACCAAATACACACAATAATGTTCTTTTTAGCAACATCATATGACCCCTTTAAATTTTAACATCTACTTCTTCACTGATTTTGTTGTTGGTTTGCCAAAAGTTTCAACATTTTTGCACACAAACTGCAAAATATGAAGTTTGGTTTCCAAGTTAATAGCTGTCATGTGACAGCATACTACAGAAACATTTATCGTGCATAATGTGTACTGTGTCACTGACTATTGTACTGCACAGGATTCAGGTAGTAAGCTAGTATTCTATACTGAACATAGCCTCAGTCTGTTTTCATTCATCTTCATCCTCTCTAACAGGTCTCTTCTTCCTCCTCTTGTGTCTGATGGTCAGTAAACCCAGGCTCATTTAAGACCATCATAAAAAACTCTCTACCAGCAATTGTAATGTTTAAATCCATTCTGATGAAATTGAAAACTTGTTTTCCCCTGCAGCTTTATTGTCTGTTCTGCACATCACAATATGGCTGGCTAAAGCAGTTGAAAGGAAGATATCTTTCCTCAAATTGAGACCAAAAGATCATTAAGCCGTTAAATCCCATAGTGCAAACAGGAAATAAACTGCTCCGGTCATGTGACAATTTGCACTAACCATGTGAAACTGCACATATTGTGACCGGTGGGATTAAATGGGTTAATGATTAGACTAAATACCACTATAGCCAATAAACCAATCTAAGAGGAGCAACTGCTGAATGTTATTCAACTGAAAACTGGTTTATCTTAGTTTTGCAATACCAAACAGTTATTTTCTGTCTGTTCTTTTGTTTTGGAAAATATTAAAATAAGGGACATGTGTACATACATATAGTGGACACACGGTCCACTAGACCAAAAGGTCTGACTAGACCAATTTGTCTACTTGAATCTTTTTATGTTTGCTTGTTTTTCTCAGTTTGTAAAGTGTGTGAGATTGTGAGATATTTAAATTGAAATGAATAGAATGAGAATGACATTTGCATGGTCACAACTACAGGTGTAAATTTGTTTTCCAAGTGTACTTATTGAGTCAAATAAAGAAGTATTATATATCTGAAAATAATTAGCACCTATTTATTTTGCTCCAAACATGATTATTTTATCAAAATGTCAAAGTGGCTTTTTTTCCATACAGTTAAAATGCATGGTGAATAAATGTGTGTGATGATGACAATGTGCCATGTCTTGCAGTGTTGCTTCAATCTAAACTATTTTAAACAGATTTTTCGTAATTTCTTTTATAATTATGCATGCAGTTTTCATGCTTTTGTTTTCATTTAGAGACTGCATGGAATATTTGTACTTTCAAATCCTCATTTGTCACACTGCAGGACCATTGAAATTAATTATTGAATCTAAAAGCCATGTCAACACAGTTTAGGTTCTCGATAGAATTGTCTGCACATTGCCATTACAGTGATATTTTTAGTTGCTATCTTGTCTGATTTTTTGATGCGGTTTCTCTTTAAACATTCCAGATGACAGAAACTCTGTGTGTGTGTGTGTGTGTGTGTGTGTGTGTGTGTGTGGACGGGCAGAGGGTCTGGGCATGCAGAAATGTGTGGTCTCTGGTGAGCTGTATGTGGTCATGCACAGACGAGCTGTTGAGCTGTTGTGAGCTTCCATCCTCACAGCTCTAATCTCCTGAAACCTCGAGAAATGGGCTCCCAAAATAGACCGCAGAAGCGAGCTCTGAAACAAAATTAAGGCTGATGAAAGGAAAATGAAATTTTGAATGAGGAAATCCAACAGCTCTGTCACTTCAACAGCAGTGTGTGATATCGTTACTGTATGTAAATATATGCATGGTGTAGCTTTAAGGTTTGTTTCCACTGGAAATACTGGAACAGGCAAAGCTACATTCAAAGAGGGAGTCTATACTTTTGGCCATAATAATCCATATGTTGTTCAAAAGTTGGGTTGGTGTGATTTTTTATTTTTTTTTTTTAAAGTCTCTGCTCTTCTATGCTCACCAAGGCTGCTTTTATTTGATTGAAAATACAGTAAAAAAATATGTAGTGAAATATAATTCCAATTTAAAATAGCTGTTTTCTATTTGAATATATTTTAAAATGTAATTTCTTCCTGTGATTCAAAGCTGAATTTTGAAAACATGAAATTACCAGAAGCTGTTAAAGACCAAAACATAACCGTAACAGTATCATAAAAATAGTCCATATGACTTGTGCTATATTTCGATGACACTAGAGAATCAGGCATTGAGTGTCACTAAACCGCTTCAACCACTTTAAAGACATGCTAGAAAGTTAGAGTGGGACATTAAATAGGTTACAAATGCCATTCTAGAGGAAACTTGCAGTAAAGAAGAGGATGTGCTCATGAATATGGAGAGCAGGATGTGGCCCCTCTCCTGTGGCGACCGCAGCCCTCCACAGCCATTACTCACAGTCCTGTTCTCTGTGGAGAGAGTGATAGGTCCAGGCGCCCTGGGATTTTTCAGTAATGCTGCAGTGACCCATTCTTACTCCGAAACATTTATTTTGTGTTAGGAGATTTATATAAGACTCCAAAAAAATAAAAAATAAAAAGCACACGTTGCTCAACTTGTACATTTCCCAAAATGTCATTTACTAATTTTTTACCAGTTAAAAAACCTGATTAGTGATTATATGTCTGTTTTTTACTGTTAAAAAAGTTGTAAATAAAATGAAAGAAAATACAAGAAAACGTCTCAGGTTACATATGTAACCATGGTTCCCTGAGAAGGGAACGAGACACCGCGTCCTCTAGTGGTTGCTATAAGGAAACTAGAGGATGCAGTTCGAAGTTCCCTCGAAAGGGAACGTCTCAGGTTATGTATGTAACCATGGCTCCCTGAGAAGGGAACGAGACACTGCGTCCTCTAGTTTCCTTATAGCGACCCCTAGAGGACGCAGTTCGAAGTTCCCTCGAAAGGGAATACTATTTATTAGTTATTGTAGTTAATACAGACACATATAAACACTACTAAAAATGACAAAACCAAAACTAAAATTAAAATGAAAAATATAAAAATAAAAACTGATCCAAAATATTAATAAAAACTATAATAGTATCTTAATGACACTAAAATAACACTGGCTACTTGCCATTTCTTTGTAATTTATTGTGCAATTAGCAATTTCTGAGTAAAATTGTTTCTACACCAAATCTTTTCCAGTGTATCTACTTCATAGAAATATCATACAAAATTAAAAATAAATACATGCGATATAAATAGGCCTATTAATATATATTATATACTAATACTTTTATATTTATTATATGAATATTTATATATAATATATAGGCGAAAATGCATTTAGGTTTTAGAGAATGGGTTGATGGATATTTATGTTTATTATAAAATCAATAATTTTATATAGAAATACATAATAGCCTATGTAAAACATATACAGAGTAATTTGACTTAAGTAATACAGCAGAAATGTGCATGTACCAAAACAGTACCATATTTATTTGTGCTGAAAATTTTTAGATGCGATAACGACCCTGGTATCCTGTCGTTTTCGGCAAAGGGGGTGCATGAGGAGCACCGATAAATACACTCCACTCCACCGTGTGTGAGGAACAGAAACACACCAGTCAGTTTGAGACTGTGTGGGAACAGCATGTCCAGACTGTCATCCTCACACACTTTGGCATTTTCCCCTGGCAAATCTATAAATGCCATTAAAGAGCCTCACACTGTGACTTTTTGTGCTGCGACAGGCAGCAATCTATCCTGATGACTTATGCATTTGTTCCGTTTGCTTCCAGCAACACCAGACACGTATCCCTAATTAATTTTTCACCTGCTCAGAAAGATGGATCCAGAAGATATCACCTTTCCAGCTACAGAAGACTGAAATAGCCACCTAATTTGCTCCCTCTCTGCTTTCTGCAGCACCATGTGGGAAGCTCGGGCGATTTTCTGAGTCAGAAGATGGTGAAACGTCAGGAAAGTTGGATGAACACAGCAAAAAAGTGGGAAACTTTCCCTAACATTGGTAGACAAGGCATAGAACGGTTTTGCATTTACATTACACCAAAAATACGCGAGTGGTGTAGGGACCTTGCCGTTGACTATTTGGGAAATGATTTAATCAATCATTTCCTAAATAAGCCAAGGCAAGTTCCTTCTATTAAATCCCTGCTGAGTTCATTAGAAAGTCATGAAGACAAATATAATGAGATAGGCCTTCAAAATATTGACTTGCACAATGCTCGTGGATCTGTGATGTTTAAATAAACAACTCGTGCTCTCCTCTTTTGCGACATCTTAATGACTCCCGCAGGGCTGCAGTGTCACTGGTTTGACTGCTCTGCTGATCCAGGAACAGTCTGAGGAGCAGGAACAAACTGCACTGGCCTGTCTGTCTGTCTGTCCAAATTAAAATCTCAATTCATCAACGTGCCTGCCTCACTTACTACCTCAAAATACCTGCCAGCCTCACAGTGTACAAACCTAAACGCTCTGTGGGGAATATGTTGAGCAGAAAACCAATAAATGACTGGCGAGACAGACTTTTATAGACTTCTTGTATAGTCAAAGATATGCTCAGTTATTTATTATTTGGATGTAATATGGTCATTACTTTTGTGGATATCATGTTTTGACATATTTAGCTGTTTCTGTGTGAGTGAGGTTTTTATGTTGGGGTGGAATCGGAAGTGTTAGCTGGAAATTGGTTCAGAATCAAATTGTCCATTTCCAATTCCATTTAAGATACTATTTTCCTATCATTTATTCACATGGCTTTCGACACAAAATGAGATCAAGAAAACCGAAAAGTAAATTCAAAAGCACCTCAAAAAACACTTACACAATAGTGTTCTTGTTCTGTTAATTGCATATTAAAAAAAAACAAATTACTAGCGAATTCACAGAAAATGCAAATGTATGTTCAAATATTTTTTCTTTGCAAATCTCTTGTAACTGTTCCGCCTTCTGATGAATTAAAAAAAAACAGGAGGCAGTTTGTCTACCTGTGATTTTTTTTATTGTGTATGAAATGTTTACTTATTACATATTCACTTTAAAATACTGTTATCCTGTCATTTATTTACCTAATTCACATGGCTGTCTACACAAACAGAGATAAAGCAGAATTCTATATTTACAACTGAAAAGTCGTTTCAAAGCAGCTTAAATGAGGTCTATTTTGATTATTCTTATAATTATAAATTTTTATTCTTTTGTCTTGAGAATAATTTCCACTGACATATCTTGCACAATAATACCATGTTGATTCTGTTTTCATGTACATGTTGACTTTACAATTTGCTCTACTTGACAGAACCACATGGGAATCCTTTAAGCCTACATGGAATAAAGTAAGGGAACTGAGAAGAGAGAATCCAGCCAATGACACTAATTTCCTTCAACAACAGCTGTGTGTAATGACATAGAGTAATTTCATCAGAAATAAACGTAAATTAAATGTATAATAATTTTGAAATCTGCCTTTTTGTGTGCGCTGGGTGTTATTATTCTTTAAGTAGATTACATTTGTCACAATTATTTGTAAGTAACCCGGTGAACTGAATGGGATTCAAAAAATTATAATCCTTTCAAGTGACTAAAGAGCCATTACAAATTTAATGATGGAACTTGCTGAATCAGAAAGTGGGAATATATGAAAAATGCCTATATGTTAAAAATGTTTAATTTAGTAAACATCTACCTCAATAGAAGAATAAAAATATACAAAGGTCAGGGGTGATACAAAATAAAAAGTAAACGATAGGACATCTATTTACACAATAGCGTTCTTATTCTGTATGTATATATATTAGGGCTGCACAATTAATAGAATTTCTAATCGCGATTACAATTAGGGATACCACAATTACGTAATCGTTCAAAGCGGCAATTAATCGTTCTAAGTCCACTTGTGTTATTCTGAGTGCTTAAGATGTGTTTTTTTCTTTCTGCAGGTCATCTTAAGGGTTTTTCCATTGTTTTAATTTTAGTGTTAGTATAACATTATAATACCATGCATATTTTTACTTTTTTTTTATTATTTACAGAAGAAACCAATCCAATGTACAGTTGACATTTGAGCCTTAATGCTATAGAAAAGCAATAAAAGTTTTTCAGTT
>NW_015557156.1:797046-800215 GCF_001515605.1 Sinocyclocheilus anshuiensis
TTTTTTTATTTTTTTATTACATCCAATTCACAGAATATGGAAATGCATCTAAAAACTTTTTTTTCTTTGCAAATGTCTTGTGTCTGTTCCACATTCTGTGAAATTAAAAAACAAACAAAATTTTTTTCAGACACATGTTCAGTGAGGCAGTTTGTCACAGTGTAACGAGGCAACATTTCAGTCTTCAATTACATACTTATGCAATCAACACCTTGTCTTTTTTGAAAAATATTGACAATATAAACTTCAGCTTATAATTTTTTCCATTTTCTAGCTGTCAACCTGGCAGTATTTCAGCACCGTGGACAGCTCAAAACAACAGACCTGTGTTAGGACAAAAACTAGCTCTCTGAAGACTCAACTAGCACTAAAAAAACCTCAACAGTTTTAAGTTTACAGGAGTTTTAGAAGAGTACAAAGGCCACAGCAGGCAAGGTGAGCTGCCAGAAGGTGAGAGTGAATCCCTATAAATCATTATCGGTGAGAAACACATTGGGGTTTTCCTTTCCTGAGGGAATTCTTCAAAGAGAAACCTTTTCACTGAGCACAGGCACACACATTCATGAGGCAGAGCGTTCTGGAGTGTATCTTTGAGAATGAAAAAAGCTTGTTATGTCAGCCTTTCCTCACTAACTTCAGCAGACAACCGTACATCAAAGACTGCAAATGCTCAATTACTGAGGAAACACTGCGAGTTACAAAAATGTTCAGATATTCCAACCTAAGGTGTTTTCTTTATGTGAACCTTGATCATTTCTAGTTGTGTTTTTAATAATATACAATAAGGAAGTGGCACTGTAATACTCCAATATATTTGTACAAGTTTCTCACTTTTGAGTTTATGGGATGAGATTCTCAGAAACGATTAATTCAAGATTACTCCAGTCTGATCTGACTTGATTGACTTCATTTATTATGCAAATCAAACTCCATCTAAAGACTCCACTCAGGACCACTAATGCACTTATTATGTTTGTTGTGGTATTAATTCCCCGTTTTAGACATGAGGTTGATGGATTTAGAGTCTCAGGAATCCACGTGGAATTTTCTTTATTTATATTTCATTTTTTGTTCTTCATGTCAAACTGATGCGTCATGATGCCTCCAGCAGAAAAAGATAAAAATAAGACAAATTCTTCAGAGAGTTAGAAACACAAGTAAAAACATTGTTTCTTTCCTAAGTGAAGATCAATGCAATAAAACTGTTCATCTCTCCTCAGTTTGCACTGACAAGACTGATGTCTTATAAAATGTTATTGTGGTGGAAGGTAAGAATGGACATGACATAAGGATTGAGAAGGACAGACAGACCATTTCTCATTTCTGACAGCAGCAGAAGCTCCACACCTTCTCTTCTCATCGTCCTCAGGTCACTCGCCACACACATAGACAGAGAAAAGCTGTTCAAAAAGAGCCTCAAAGTCACAGAAGTCTCAAAGTCATCGTTTGTGTCCTGTGTGTGAGGACATGTAAGCGAGTGTCAGCACCGATATTATCTGGACTGATCTGGATAATATTTCTCTCATCAGTGCTGTGAGGCAGAGCAGGTCATTCAGTGTCCGTCTGCACATCTTGTTTTATTTCATATACGCCGCCGTGTCGTCGTGAGACATTTCTGGACCGTTGCTTACGTTCATCTTAATGAAATATCGACTGCTGTTGTCACATGGATATTAAAAACTTAATCCTCATCATGACTCACTCTGAGATATGAAGGATGACATTTTCCCATTTATACAGTGACACGTTTAAGAACAGTTTAAGTGCTGAGGAAAATAAAAAGGTTTCTGTTAAACTAGTTCTGTCCATATTTCTTCTTTTCTTGCTTGAAGAGACCAAAGTCAGCCTTAATAAGACACATGATGTGTGTGTGTGTGTGTGTGTGTGTGTGGCTGTCAGAGCACACAGGTGAACTGTGATGTGGTTACTGAAGCATTTCTTTCCTCCAAATGAAGCTCCTTCACTACACACTGCACCTTTGCAAATAAAGGTTTTATGTGTTTCTGCATGACTTCTTGTCATCTTAATCAGAGTTAAGGTACCTTGAATTTCAGTTAAGGGTCTCAGAAGCCTCATAATAGAATATGAATGAAGTTTGTCTTGATCCCTGAGACGATCCATGAAAGAATGAACACAGTAAGATCAGACTTTATCTCTGGCTATGGTTTCTTCACTGATTCCACCATCCTGATTCCCTTATTGAGTTTGATTCATCCTGCCATCACAATGAACATAATGGACAATGTTTCTTTTCTACAAAACTGCGTCAGAAAGAAGGTTTTTCAAGCCTTTAAAGGGGTCATATGATGTTGCTAAAAAGAACATTATTTTGTGTATTTGGTGTAATGACGTGTTTATGCGGTTTAAAGTTTAAAAAAAAACATTATTTTCCACATACTGTACATTATTCTTTCTCCTCTATGCCCCGCCTTTCTGAAACGCGTCGATTTTTACAAAGCTCATCGGTCTGAAAAGCGAGGTGTGCTCTGATTGGCCCGCTATCCAGTGCGTTGTGATTGGCCGAATACCTCAAGCGTGTGATGGAAATGTTACGCCCCTTACCATACTGTGATGCCTTGTCCCAGCCGGAGCGACGAGACAAAAACATTAAAACCCATTATAAATGAGGCATTTGTTGCATCCAGTGGGGACATAATTACTGATTATAATGACTTATAGTGTCTTTTTACGCATTGCATCACGTCGTGTAAACATAAAACCATGTCTGCATTTGTGATCGGAGAAATGACAAACAACAAGTGCTACTCTACACTGCTCAAAACTCATGTTTGAATCGTCAGTGGCAAATTCTTTAAATATAAAAAACGTACTTACAGTCTGTGAGTCAGAACAGCCGGCATTGTAGTCTACTCTACCAGGATCAGTAAACAGTCCTCCATAAAATGCGCTGGACACATCTGAATATTTGGGTTGAACTGTTCTGGAACAGTGTTGTAAATACAACTTAACCACTGATTTCTAGTCGTGTCCTCTTTTGAAAGGCCAAACAAAGTAGTTTCGCTTTCATAACGAAACACACGGCGGGCTAGAGTGAGCGGAGGCTTGAGAACGGCGCGGCTGGCAGATTCGACGAAGGAGGTTTGCGGCAACCACATGTGACGACCCCGGGCTGGACTCCGCTTCGTCTACGGTAAAAGCCGATCCGGCG
>NW_015557156.1:800416-806303 GCF_001515605.1 Sinocyclocheilus anshuiensis
AATATCTCTTTGGATTTGAGACTTTAGTCTTTGCAACTTTACAGATCTTCTTTATGCACCAAGAGCTTGTAACACGCCAAAGAGAAAGGAAAAATTGAATTCGCATCATATATTTCACGAGTTCGCACTAACATATAATATGATTGAGCAATTAGTAGCATATTTGGCGTGCTGTCCAGAGGGAGGGCTCCGAGCTCAGCATAGAGCCCGAACCCAGAGAACCCTATATAATATATAGGAGAACGTATATAATATATACGTATTGTGCTTGTTAAGGTGATTATCTGATCGTGCTCCTCCAGAACCTTGTTAATAAAACATCATATAAAGCCCCATTTACACAGGATAAAGATTATAAAAATGTGTAAATTAGAAAATATTATTAAAAATATTTTGAAAATATGTACTTTCTATTAAGTTAATTTTTCTTCTCACATTGAGAGTACTGTTAAGGTATTTTTAATACAACATATAAAACTTGAAGAGAAACAGAACTATGGCTGTGAATAAAATTTGTGATTAATCACATGATTTCACTAGTCAGCCTGAAATAGTAATAGTGTACATTTATTTATTTATTATTATTATATATTATTATTATTATTATTATTTACAGGTTCTTACAATACCCAGTGACCCAAAATCTTTTCTTTCATGTGGAGAAGATGGAACAGTTCGATGGTTTGAAGTCAGATTAAAAAATGGCTGTGACAAAAGCAGCTGCAAAGATGTATGGACCAATTTATTTTTGTAAATATAGTAAACAATGTCATGCTGTACTGAGACACATTTGATTTTATTTATTTATGCTGTTGTTTTTTGTTACTACCAGGACATTTTGGTTAACTGTCGCAGGGCAGTCAGTTCTATGGCTATTTCACCCACTGTGCCATATTACCTCGTCTTGGGCTGCTCAGATAGTTCAGTCCACATATATGACAGGAGGATGCTGGGAACCATATCTACAGGTATTCAAGCATTTAAAGTCAATGTGAAATCGCAATAGGTCCTATTACTAGTTCTTATGTGACTGATTGTGCATGTTATTCCAAAGAAAAATATGTCTTCGTAATCTTTAATCAAATATATACATCCAAAATATTACTTGCCATGCCTCTATGGATTTCACCAAGCCTTTTTTGCCCAACGCCTTTTCTTTCATTCACCATTTTCACAATCTAATCAGTTATTATTGGATAAAATCATGTGCTTTTATTTCTTGAAAAATCCTATTTCACTTGTAAATGCATTATATTATAAAAGTTAAATAGTCTGTTAAAGCCATATCTTTAGTCTTTACAGTCTCTTCTCTATGGTTGTAATAGCAGCATAAGAATATTTTTATGCATGAAAAGCACATCTGACCATAGGAATAGCAGAAAGGCATGTCCTTATTTTTTTATTTGTTTAAATGCTTCATTTTGGATTTATTCATAGTCTTTTATAAATCATACTGTAACGTAGGAGGCGTAACAACGGAGTGGGAATCCATTTGCAGGCTTTATTAAAAGAGAGCGTGGTCAAAACAGGCAGGTTCCAGAAACAGCAACCAGTAACAGCAGAGACAAGGCAAAAGAGTAATCCAGATAAACAAGCGATGGTCAGGGCAGGCAGCAAACGATCAAAAACAAGGAAATAATCCAGGATCAAAACACGATAATCAGGAAACCATGGGCACTCCAGCTAGAGATCGTGACACATACAGATCTTTATTTATTTATTTATTCTCTTCCCCAGGATGCCGCTCTAGCAGTGGAACTACGGGTATATGTGTTCGTTTTGTGCCTCCTCACCTGGCTGGACGGTCCTGCCGTGTGACCTCACTGTGTTACAGCTCTGATGGCCGAGAAGTTCTCGCCAGCTTCTCTTCAGATTACATCTACCTGTTTGACCCTAAAGATGACAAGGCATCTAAATTAAAAGAATTGCCAAAAAACAAGGGGGAGGGGATAAGTCTGAGAAATAGTTTTAAAAATGTTTTGTATGTGCTTTAAATTAAGCTTTCCTGGTTTATTTGCTGCCGTTGTGTAAGTTCTGTGATTTAATTGCTCAAGTCAAACAGTGTTGAAATCATCTAAAGCACCATATCAATCAACACATGATAATCTGTGTAAGGAACACACTGTACCAGGGGCTTATCCTTTTGTTTTCCCAGAATGCCTAGCGTGTTCTCAGCTGTGCGAGGCTGGGCAGAGCTTGCATGCCTTTCCCAAAAAAAGCATTAGAAGTTACATGACAAACTACTGTAGACAGAAATAAACCAGAAGTGCAGTACTTGTTAGTCCATTTAATTCTTTTTCATTTAATTTCATTCATTTTCATTCTTTGACTTTATTGGGTAGTAGAGACCTATGGAAGCTTATTTCCACCACAGTATAAAAATTTTTTTTTTTTATCTGACTTTCTGTAAACTCACAATTGTTGCAAAATTCTGAGAAGAAAAATGTTAATTGTGACATATAAACTCGCATCTACGAAAAATGTCAGAATTATTCAAAAAAGTCACAGTTACTTTTTTTTAATTCTGTGGTGGAAACAAAAAATAATTGTCAGATGTAAACCCAGAATTCAGAGTAAAAAGTCAGAATTGTGCACAGTAAATTCAGATTTCTGAGAAAAAATGTCAGAATTTCAAGATTCTAATTACAAGATTGTAATTAATTGTAACTTGTAATTACGAGTTTATAACTTGCAGTTGCGAGAAATTTTGAGAAAAGTCAGAATTGTAAAATCGTGATTAACTTTTTTAATTCCGTGGCGGACACTAGGTTCTATATAGGCCTCAGATTTTTTAAAAGGTTTAAAGAGGGAGGGGGGTGACAATAAAAGTTTGAGAACGACTGCTTTACACAGACTGTTTAATACTGCTCAAAGGTGGCATGAATGCATTTACACAGTAATTACAACTGTATACTACTAGCAGCTAAAGTGGCTCAGAGAAGGCATAATTTAGTCTGACTTTTATTTGGCATGATGTCTTTACAGCGAATTTTAAGCTGGCACAGAGCAGCCTTATCTTGGCTGTGTAAAGACACCTAGAGGGTCATTGTCAGTGTTGCAGTTGCTGTGTGCTGACTGACTGACTGACTGACTGTTGACGTCACCTTCAGCTGCTGCGCCCTCCTGTGAAGCGTCTGAGAATGAGAGGTGATTGGTCTTACACGGGTCCTCGTGCATGCCCAGAGAGCGAGAGGGAACGAGATGGTAAGAGGCACATCAACTCATGTCAGATGTTTGGAATACCCTCAGAACTAAACACAGAAAGCTGTAGAAAATATTAGATAACAAAAATGAAACTCTGTCATATTAACTTGCCTATATGACATGCTTTCATTTGTGGGACACAAAAAAGAAAGTTTGAATGATTACTAGTCGTTCTACTCACTATGCACTTAATGGTTGCGAGCTTGCATAAAGTGCATAAAGCACCATAAAAATATCATAAACAGGGTTTGTATGACTTGTGTGCTGTATTCCAAGTGTTCTGAATTCTTATTCAACAAACTGAATTATTTCAGTGTTAGTCTTCCTCTCCAGTGAGCTGGTAACCACTGCGATCGGAACATTTAAGTAAATTAACTGAATTCTAGAATTGAATTACTGCAGTTATGTTGTCTGCCACTTTAAATGCTCAAGCTCTTTAAAGTCAGGTGAGTTCTGATTGGCTTTTAATGTTTTTTTTTCATTTATTATCTAAAAAATCATTATGAAAGTGATTCTAATGATATTGTTCCTCTGTGGTGTGGACTTCCTGATTTTCATAGAATTAGAATGGTTATTAAAACTTGAAAAGTATCGTCCATGGTGTGAACAGGCCTTTATTCTACATAGATGCTTATTCATGAACATAGTTTTTTTTTTTTTTTTTCAGTCCAAACTAAATAACTCTGTGATGTGAAATGCCTCTGTGTCTTGATCAGGAGAGTCCAGCTCCAGCACATCACTGATGCAGAGAATGTCAGACATGTTGTCCAGGTGGTACGAGGAAGCCCAGAATAACAGAGATCAACCCCACTCATGCACAAGAAGTGAGACTCAAGCTGCTTTCATTTACCTTGAATTCTCACTGTTATTAAAAATCTGAGGTCAAACATACTATTGTTTGTCAGGAAGTATCGCTCTTGAACGAGCACAAGCAGAGCCTAGTGCAGAGACATTGACCCACACACAAGACACAGCAGATCCCTGGTCACTTACTTCACAAGGTACAATGTGATCCTTATGTACTTTTAGAGTAGTATCTTTACAGATATGCTTGTGTGAACTACTACTTATAAGTAATAACAATAGTGGCACTCGCATTCTTAACCCTGTAAAGCCTGACATTTTGAAATGGAACATGTTATTGAACCTTTAGACAAATTGTTTTATTATTTATAAATATCAGCAGTTGCAGTTGATCAACGTTCAGTAGTTTTAAAGTAAGTAAATAAAAAAAGTACATTGCTTCAGTCTAGTAAATGTTAATCTTGAAATATTACTAACAATATAAAAGTTATTCTTACGTTTACTTTATACAAATCTGTAAATTTCACAGCAAAAAAGACAAGACCTAAACCAAAACCTGAAGGTGAAGTTTTATACTAAATTATACTAAAAGGCATTTTAATTGCTAAAACAGTATGAACTATCAATCAAGAAGGTACGTAGTCGAACACGTTTTTCAGCTAATTTTTTTTATCATGTTCATAATTTAGAGGCCTTATAAATTTGTGTATGAAAAACAATTCTGTTTAAAGGATACATACAGTAAAATTACAAAATGCATGGAATAAATGTACAAATAATCTAAATTACATGAATCATGATTCAACTTGATTTCATCCATGATTCCAGACGGGGGTGTTTCCTCAGAGTCTGTCATCAGCGGTGCCTCAGCAGAGCCTGTTCTTAGTCTGCACTACAGTCCAGAAGGCACCTCCACCAGCTCCATCACACTGGACTTCACCAGTCACTGGTTAGTATTCACTGCATCTGCTTTTGTGTTTTGGCTGGTGGTCTGTCATTGTGTCTGTACGACTCATCTCTGACAGGACTGATGCTGGGCCAAGCTATGGACATCTCAGTCGCAAAGGTATCAGTGGACAGGAAGGCAGTTCTGCAGAACCAAGCTCAGGACAGGCTGATCCAGGTTAGGCCTCTTGTAAATGCAAAGAGTGAATGTCAAGTTTACAGTCAAGTTTGTGAACTTGTGTGTCAACAGCTGAAGACACAAACAGACAAAATAGCACATCTGGAGAGCCAACAGCAGACCAGGATGACAACAGTGAGGAGACCAAACGCACGTCCTCAACAAACAACCATCCTCCACTCACACAGTGGTTCATCTTATTAATACTTCTGTTTTAGACGGTCATTACTGCAAAATAAACTTTTTCAGGGTGATACTTGTCTTGTGATCATCCTGTCAGGTTTTATTTTGTACAGTAAGCCTGTCATTATCAAATTGATTACAGAATGCTATTGTAATTTACCACTAACTTTTAAATTTTTTGGTCTGCTGCTTTCAGATTAAATTTCAGGGGATCAGTGATCGGTGAACGGGTTCTGAGGTGAAATACTTATTGTACATACACTTCCGTTCAAAAGTTCTATATTATTAGAATATATTATTAGAATATTATACAAAGAATATTATTAGACACATATGTAATCATTAAAAATATGGCAAATTATAATATATATTATATATATATATATATATATATATATATATATACATACATACAAAAATATGTAATAATTATTAAATACAGCAAAACTTTAATATTGTGGAATATTATTACAATTCAAAATAACTGTCTATTTGAATATATTTTAAAATGTGATTTTTCCCCCCTGTGATGGTAAAACTCAATTTGTCTATAGATGGCAAGATATCTTTTGC
>NW_015557156.1:806338-808073 GCF_001515605.1 Sinocyclocheilus anshuiensis
TATATATTATATATATATATATATATATATATATATATATACATACATACAAAAATATGTAATAATTATTAAATACAGCAAAACTTTAATATTGTGGAATATTATTACAATTCAAAATAACTGTCTATTTGAATATATTTTAAAATGTGATTTTTCCCCCCTGTGATGGTAAAGCTCAATTTGTCTATAGATGGCAAGAAATCTTTTGCAATATATACACACACACACACACACACACACACACACACACACACATAGTATATAATAGACTGGTTTGAATATAGTCTTCATCTTTCTGGTAGGCGAACAGCAGCTGTTTGGATCCAGGAGATTTTCCGCCGAAGGAAAGAGCGGAAAGAGATGGCAGAGACACTCAATATCAGGAGACCTGTTGCAAAAATGACCTATGAAGGCCATCGTAACTCAAGGACAATGGTGAAGCCAACAATTTAATTTTCATATTTTTCATGTAAATATTCTCACATTTTATTACATAATATTTACCTCTCTTAGATATTTTTGGTAATCAAGTAATTCAACACCAGGCAGTGTTTTGTAAAAAAAAATCCATCCAAATTTTCTGTTTTAAAGCATCTCAGATGTTCTGGATTGCACACTGATTTTCTGTATTTCTTTAGACCAAAGAGGCGTGTTTTTGGGGTAATAACTTTGTGCTGAGCAGATCAGACTGTGGCCATATCTTCATATGGGACAGACAAACAGATAATCATGTCGTCAACTGTGCAGCCTCATCCATACGAGCCATGTGAGTACACCCAGTGTTTTTGTCCTAACATGAAGTTGAAACTGGGAACCATTACATCTTGCCAAGCAGGCATGTTGTAATGGATTGAATGCGGTTTTAAAAATGTTTTAAGTTTAAATCCTCTCCATTTTTCAGTGAAATAGTATTTTACATATCTTACTTGTGCTTTAGTTCATTATAATGCATGTTGTCTGATTGCAAAATCAGTTCATAATTATAGATTCATCTGTCACAGTACTTGCCTCCTCTGGAATTGATTATGATATTAAAATCTGGTCACCCATGGAGGAGTCTCCATCGTTTAACAGAGTGTTGACAGAAGAGGTGGGTGAAGTCTAGTTTGTTCATTTATTTCTCTATTCTTCTCTAAGTATGTTTATGCATGCAGTCAAAGATAATAAATTATCTAAATTCAGTCATGGACAACTTCCTGGTGTTAGTGGGCTGTGATTTGCTCGGAGTAAGTTGTCTGTCTCCCTCTGCAGGTAATTCTGCGCAATGAGCGGATGCTTGAAGAGACCAGAAACAACATCACAGTCCAAGTGTCCTTCATGCTGAGAATGCTGGCGTCTCTCAGCCGCATCAGAACTGGTCTGATTAAACCCTTTATCATCCTCTGATTATGCTGTAGGCATGATCACAGCATAATGCGCAGATCTTTTTTGTGCTGTTTGCAGATCGATCAGAAGGCTGTGGACAGGAGAATGATGAATGAAAGATATGAAGGTGCATATGAATAGTATGTAAGATTGTTTTCTCCACAGGATAAAAAAAAAGAAGTAATTGCAAATTTTTTTCACAATTATTTTTGTCTAGCATCCTGTAAGACTATCCAAATACAAACTGTGTAAAATAAGACTTGACAAATTGCTTTTTGCTGTTATAGTCATATATTCCAGTAAAATTTGTTATTTTTATGCATAAATGGAAAAACAATTAGCTAAAAGGCTTATAAAAGTAAAACTTATA
>NW_015557156.1:808083-815191 GCF_001515605.1 Sinocyclocheilus anshuiensis
AATTTCTTGAACAATTTACACCATTTTGCTTTCAAATAATTTTGTACAATTTTTTAAAGATATTTCCCTGTAAAAAGAAGAAGAAAACAGGCAGAAACAGACTTAGAAATACAAGTGCTGTTTATTTTTCAGAAAGACAGTTATGATATAAAAGACAAAGAATAATAAATGTTTTGTAAAATAATAATTTAAATGTTTTTAAAAAAAGGATACTAAATTACAAAATGTTTACACCTTGAAATGCAATACAAAGAAATATCATAATATAATTTCCACCTGCATATCTGGAGTATTTTAAGAACAAGGTATTATAAATATTTTACAATATTTTTTTCCACTGTAGAAATATCAGATGTGAGTATCATGATTGTGTGCATATTCTTAAGTAAAAGACTATATGTTTTAATGTAGTTTTACAATGTTACAAGCTCAGTACTTGAAAACAGCACCGCATGACACAAAGCTTTGCACTCATAATGGACTGTGGTTCATCATTTTTGGCAGTTCTAAACATTATTCATGGTTGTATGTATTCAAACATGCAGGCCACGTTGTGACTTAGTAAATATCACAAGAAAATAAGACAAAGTAATACACAGAATTTTAAAAGCAGATATACTGTATGTAAACAGTGCTAAACACAAAATTCAAAAGATTATTTTTCCTGTGGGTCCCCTCCATCTGTACAAACACATTACACACTGAACACCTTCACACAGCTCATTTATATTGAATAATGTGAAGTCACTACAGTTAAAAGAGACCGGGGCTAGTTGTCACAGGTACTGTATTACAGTAATTATAAGGTTTTGTGTCAGACTTCTAGTTGCATAAATGCTTGTTTACATGTTGGTTTTGAAGACCTCATTTAAAGTATCTATCAGGGGTGTCCAATCCCACTCCAGGAGGGCCAGTGTCCTGCAGAGTTCAGCTCTAACCCTAATTAAACACACCTGAACTGGCTAATCAAGGTTTTACTAGGCATACTAGAAACGTCCAGGCAGATGTGTTGAGGCAAGTTGGAGCTAAACTCTGCAGGACCAAGTTTGGACACACCTAGTGTATACATAAATTGTTTAAATTAGTTAGAAATGTAACTGCTTTGCAAGAGAGCTCTTTTCCTCAAAGAGCTAAAAATGACTTGTTTTGAGCTTTTTCTAGGAGTTTTGGATGAATATCATAGCATCTTCGCTGTATGTATGCTATACATGTAGTCATATATACACAATCGGAATATGTGCTTCATTGAGAATGTAATAAACAAATATCAGGCCATGTGTAGATTTATTTATGCACATATTTCCTCGATTTCATCCTCGTCGTCTTCAACCTGGTCATCGTTAACGATTCCCTCATCGATGCTCTCCAGACGGTCCCTCTGTCCATCTGGGTAGCGTGAGCTCCTCTGTGCGGGTTGACACGATGAAACGCTGTCAGTCAGAGACTCTGTACCAAACAGCAGAAGATTAGCATCGCTCTCGATGGCTTTGGCCATACTGGATGCAAAGCTGTCAATCACCTGGTGAATCTCCACCTTCACCAGGCACTGAGACTGATCCTCACCTGCTGGAAAATAATTGGAAATAAGAAATGACTACAGATTTATTAAATCAGGAATAGTCCAAAAAACATTTGCAACCCATTTTATGTCATGTGAATTTGAAAGTTCAGGTGCTATAGAGTTTAGTGAAATTCTGTTCTTAAAACTACTTATTTACAGAGGTAGTTGACTATACCTTTAGACTGCTGTTCCACCTGGTCCTCAAACATCACTGAACTCCTGCGCTTGCTGACTAAAGCACTGTAGTGTGAGCTTTCTTCTCCTTCAGAACAGTTATCCAGCAACATGATATCTGTACCTGTGAGTGACCGTGATAAAACAAAACACTTTAGGTAATAGATGAGTTGTTTTTTAAGATACATTCAAATATATTTGCATATACACCACCATTCAAGGTTTGGGGTCAGTAAGCAGCACAATATATATATTTAAATCGAATGATTTATGAAGAACCATGTGACACTGGAAACTGGAGTAATGGCTGCTGAATATACAGTCTTGCATCACAGGAATAAAATGCATTTAAAATAAACAAATCATATTTTAATCAAATATATGCAGCTCTGGTGAGCATAAGTGACGTATTTTAAATACATAAAAAATCACCAACCTCCAACTTTTAAAGGGGTCATATGATGCAATTTCAATTTTTCCTTTCTCTTTGGAGCGTTACAAGCTCTTGGAGCTTTATAAAAATCGACGCGTTTCAGAAAGGCGGGGCATAGAGGAGAAACAATAATGTACAGTATGTGGAAAATGTTTTTTGAACCTTAAACCACATAAACTTCATTATCATTATTCATTTTCAATTTCATTACACCAAATACACAAAATAATGTTCTTTTTAGCAACATCATATGACCCCTTTAAAGTTATGTAAATATACAGTTTTATCTACACACACCTGAGTCCTGGGAAAAACTGAAGCCAGTGTCTCCTGTGCTGCTACCAGCACCTAAAAGCTGGCCTCCACCAGCCAACATGGCCGTCAGATGTGGAGACATACCAAGATCTGCAGCACAAAAACATCAATTTAAAGTCCGCATGAAATCAAAATCGAAACCATTTACTTTCAGTGCACATTACTAGTCTTGAGGTCAACAATTCATCTGTGTAAGTTAATCCACAAAATTGTTTGCAAAAATCAGTATTCTTTAAGCAAAATTGAATGAATTATAACATTTATTTGAATTAATTAGTGATCGAGAGAGTAATGACAATTGCGTGTGTGAATTACCTGCGCTGCATCTGTGCACACACACACACGTATGTATATATTTATATATTTATGTATGTGTATATATATATACACACACACACACACACATTATATATATATATATCTAGGGCTGTGCAAAAAGTCGAATGCGATTTTCATGCGCATCTCGTCAGTAAAGCCGCTCCTGAGCTACGCGAAATCACGTTCAAAATCACAGGCGATTCATTGCCGATGCATTCATATTCATTTGAATACTTTCGCAAGGCACTGTATACATATATATATATACACACACACACATAACCACATATAACTATGAAATTATGTGCAAACTTCCTAATCAAACAATTGTTGTAAAACATTTCACCTGTGATTCGGTTGGAGATGCTAAAGAGGCAAGACTTCCTGTGGCGAATAATGAATGATTCCCCATAGTGGCGGTCAGCACAGCACATGCCAAGCAGCTCCTTCCTTAGTTTTATTCCACAGCCCATATATGATAGGATGACAGACAGCACTGATGAATGACAGCCAGGTCACCATCGTCTCCAGTCCCGGTGACACACTTCCTCGCCCCCATACTGCCTCGGTGCAGATCACTAACACATAGTCATCAAGAAGGTGCCGACCACCACCAAAATGGTGACCAGGGCTTTACACTGGCTTCCAGCGTAGATCAAAACTCTTCGGTTCCCGACGGAAGAAACCGAGGCGTTGGAGTTCTTTCGTCCGTTCCTATTGGAGGACGGGGGCTCCTGAACTACCACAACTGGCCCACAGTGCACCTTGTGAGCTTTGTGCCGTGCCACGCGGAAGATGAGACCGTAGCACACCAGCATGGCAAACAGTGGAATCAGGCAGCACCATGCAACCCAGAATGCAGTGTAGCTGACGTCACGATACCAGGCCACAGTACAGGTCTTCTTGAGATGGTCAAACTCAGATGTGGACCAGCCAAACAGAGGAGGCAGGCAGCCCAGCAGAGAGTGCAGCCACAGGTAGACTATGGCCACCACTGCACGATTGCCTGTGATCTTGATAGGGTAGACCATCGGGAACAGCACAGCATAATACCTGACAGAACACAAAACATGGTTAGTGTAGTTTTAGATATCAATATATTCTAACTCTGACCTAAAAGGAACAATTATGCCAATAAAGTCAAACCGCTTTTGCATGTGTTGTGAACAGTGTCAATGATATCAAACCTGTCAGCGGTTGTATCTTCAGCACCGTTTTTTTTATTTATTATTAATTAATTTTTGTCATGCAATTTTGATATTTTGGGCTATTTGGCTTTTCTTAATGTGTTGTTTCAGACTAGAAAACAACCAAAATGTTTACTTTTAAGTGTTTATTTTATTGCGCTCAATCTATTTTCACCTGTAGATTTTAATTTCAATTTATATATTTAAAGGCCATTTTCTCAAAATTAGTTTTTTTCTTTTGCACCAAGTAAACAGAAATCTCCACTTCAGCAGCACTTATGTACCAAGTTTTTCTAGTAGTATTCCAATCTATATTCTGAAGGTTTTTACAGAGAGGGCTGTTCATTTATCTTCATCATTCACATTATTTATTTAATGTTATTCCTAAAAACATGGTGAAAATTGTATTACCTGGTTGTTGACCCAAGAAACCCTCAGTAAAAACATTTGACTCTAATATGTCAACAAAATTAAGCAATAATTTTAAACCTGGATTTATCCAATGCACAGTTTTCTATTCTGTTCAAAATTCATTTAGTGATTCCAGACATTTCAAGAACTGTACATTCCTTAATGAAAACAGTTATTGAGGGGAAAAAAATAATTTAAATTTAATTGATCTGTTTTGCATTTTTTAATTATTTTAATGAAGTTACATTTAATGATTATTAACAATTATTTAATTTTAAGACTAAATGCAGTCCTCTTGGAGGTTCACTGAGGTCCCGTAGTGGGTCGTGGCCCCTGGTTGAGAACTGATCTAAAGGCACATGAAGGAGAACATTTTTACTGATTAATTGCTTAATTAATCAGTCTGTGCTGGTTTGAAATCATTTAACTTCAGACTTGAAACATGGGACAATGACACAACAGTCATTTTTGTGCAAATCTGTGCTATCCCCCCAAATATCTAATGTATAAAATGCAATTTATACAATTTTGATAAATCTCTTACAATAACAGATAATTTAAGCTTTTTATGACAAGAGAATGTTCGGCAATGTCATGTTGTGCGACTGCCCAAAAACTTGATATTTATGAATCAAATTCATATATATTATTTGATATATGTAAAAAAATAAAAAATAATAATAATAAATTACCTTGAAAAATATAATTAAATATTTATTTGCAAATACTGATTAAAATCTCATGTATTCAATTCAATTTTATAGTCATAAATGAACACTGCTCATTCACGCTACTTATTTTTAACACTATTGATTCAAAATATCAAATTTTGTGTTTCATGGGAAAATGAAAATCATGCTCGGAACAACATGAGGTTGAATAAGCTGTTATAATACACACAAAGCATCAGATCAAGATTTCTTCTCAAGTTTTAATATGTTTTCTAATGGTTTGTCCCTATTCACACATACCAAGCATAAAAATAAAGGCATCAGGGGCCAACAAACCAGACAACAAAGCACCCATTCATTTGTACTTCAGCTACAGGATGCAGAGTTTAACGTCTAGACTCCTGCTGAGTCCGTTTAATGATTTTTGCATGTTACAAATGCATTCACTTCATAATACTCCTTACCTGTCGATGGCAATGGCTCCCAGCATGAGCATGCTGGCAGAGCTGATGAGCAGATACAACAGTGCCGTGAAGTTGCTCCATACAACACCAAACAGCCATTCTCCATTAAGAGAGCTGGCAACGACAAATGGCAGCACCAGTACCGACAACAAGAGGTTGGAAAGCGTCAGGCTGAAGACAAACTTATTGCTTGGCGTTAAGAGGTAGGGCTTCCGATAAAGGGTCAACACCATGAGCAGATTGCCCAGACAGACAAACAAGGCAATGGCTAATATGACGACAGACTCCACGACCCAGGCGCTGCTGTCTCTCACGTCTATGTTTGCAGAGGCTGGAGATCCATTGCTTGATCATCTCACAAAGATGTCTAAGAAAGTTAAAAACGTAGTTGGTTATGATTGTTGAAGTATATGTTCATTCAAACACTGCTGTGCATTCAGTAAAGCTGAATGGGGACTAAAAAAATTCAAAAACACCATAAAAGGCAATTCTGTTACTTATGATAAGAATATAAGTCACGTTTTTTTAATATATATTTTGAAACAACCTGTGACTTATATTTCAGAGGGACTTATATGATCAAACTGCATTTGTGCTGAATGATGAGATGTACATGAATCCATTTTTTTTTGTATAGAGCATTTCCCACATGCCAGTATTTCACTGTTGCCGTTTATAGTAATAGTTGTTTATATTGAATTCCACTATAATGTAATGTTTATATTTTAACACTTTTTTTGCTCATAATACCATAGTTTATATAGATACATTCAATATATTTACACAGGCTATACATTGTTTGGGGGACAATATTGGGCAGGATGTAGAAAAACTTTGGAAAAGGTACTGAAAATAAGTTTTGCTTTTTTATTCAATTAATTGAATACATAATTGGCAGATTAATCAGTTATTATAATAATAGTTGCAGCCTTAACCCCAAATCTTCTGAAGCCATATGATGAAGCTTTGTTCATAAAACATGGCATATAGAGTTATTTTGAGTTATGGATTACTTTTATGATATATATATTTTTTTTTTGTCCACAGCCACTCCATTCTGTTGTTGTGTGGACAAGCAGCTTGGACATTCTGCAAAATATTGCAGAAATAAAATTCTTCCAGGTTTGGAACAACATGAGGGTGACTATATATTCATTGTTCAGTTGACTCTACTTTAATTGTACTAATATAACTACTAAATCAAACGCAAATGTAAGTGCTAAGGTACAAAATAACAACTTCCAGCATTCCCTCTGAACACGGATAAGATAACAAAAGTGTAATAAACAGTGTTGGGGGTAACGCATTACAAGTAACGCGAGTTACGTAATCAGATTACTTTTTTCAAGTAACTAGTAAAGTAACGCATTACTTTTTAATTTACAAGAGAATATTTGAGTTACTTTTTCAAATAAGTAACGCAAGTTACTTTTTTCCCCCCAAAAGACATCTCTCCTGTCCCCATGTTGAGAGAAATCAGAAGATGTTACTGTAGTTCTAAAATAAATATGAATATGCATTAATTCATCTCCCTCACAAAAAAAAAAACACAGATTCAGTATTCCTCAAAATGA
>NW_015557156.1:816597-821212 GCF_001515605.1 Sinocyclocheilus anshuiensis
TTACTTTTTCAAATAAGTAACGCAAGTTACTTTTTTTTTTCAATTTATTGATTGACAGCTCTCCTGTCCCCATGTTGAGAGAAATCAGAAGATGTTACTGTAGTTCTAAAATAAATATGAATATGCATTAATTCATCTCACTCACAAAAAAAAAAAACACAGATTCAGTATTCCTCAAAATGATTAAAAATAATGCAACTCAGAATATGACGCAAACCTGCAATTTTTAAATGTTAAACAACACAAATATCCTTTATGTATTTAATTCCAATCTATTAACCAGTGTCTTTGCTTCTGACCTTCAATGATCCAGTTCAACCATACTAATAAGCAGAAATTACTCTAGACAAACATTTGTGTGTCTTTTTTTATTGCTGAAGTGTGTTGAAATTTCTTCTTCTGCATTCTACTGTACGGACGTAAATTTACTTTCCCTTCAGCCTGAGGTTTATTCATTTCACTTTTGGTGTGAAAAGGCTTTTATATATTTGCCAAAAATAGAACTTTTATATTTTAAAAACAAACAAGCAAGCCCTGTCCAGATTTAAAAAGTAACGCAAAAGTAACTAAGTAACGTAATTCGTTACTTTTTTTATGGAGTAACGCAATATTGTAATGCATTACTTTTAAAAGTAACTTTCCCCAACGCTGGTAATAATGCGTTTACCAACATAAAAACGTATCGTTACTACGCTATACATACAAACAAGTTGTCCCAAGCAACAAGTTATTAAAACTAAACAGCTTACCATTAAATTAAAGTGAATTGCATGCAACTCTTTCAGAACTTGAAATGTTGTTTATTTTGATATGACACTTCTCTTTACGTTAATACTGATGTATTAAGCCCCAAACTGTAAAAACAATATAAAAACCTTAAGTATAGTTTAGTGTTTTAGTATAGAGAATGATCAAATAGCTTATTAGATGAAAGGATCTAACAATTCTGATTTAACAAAGACCAAAACACAACGTTCAATGTTAGTACACTAAAAAAATCTTTTCTTCGGACAGATATTAGGTAACGTAATGACAAATTCTGACCAACTCACCTCGCTGCTCTAGATGGTATTTAATCTCGCTTAAAGTAGATGTATCGGTATCGTGATTTTATTCATAGTTTGGCGCCGATGAGTCTCAGAAACTACCACCGCAATAGCGGCTCAAGTCTCGTCTCTCTCAGCCTGTATGCGAGTCTCTGTGGTCTGTCTTAGGCTGGAGTCTCTATCTAGACTACACAAGAAAAAAGCTCTATTGCATTTCAGAAAGTTTAAAATCATATGTATCACCGAAACCTACTTTCAAATGGCTTTGTGATACACGTAAAGTTGCACGTTGTAACAAACTGTGTTCATAAAATACAGGTCACTGTAACAAGAAGACGGTGGAGTGGGTTTAGATATTGCAGACATAAAAAGAGTAGTGCGCGTTTAAACTTTGATTTGCAATACTGTATTATTTCCCTTCTTCTGTTATTGTGGAATTCACTTTTGGACCACCAAAGCCGATTAAAGATTCCCGCAGGTGACATCACACAAGTCACATGACTACGCTTGGCCAATTACCGACTTCCAAACTGTATTAAGTATGGAGAACGAAACCTGCAAAAACAATAAATAAATAAACACACAAATAAATAAGTAAATGTGTGCATAAATACACGTATTCTTGTTTAAATACATAAATAAATAATTATACATGTGATGAAAGTAGGCAAATAAATAATATAAATTGGTGGGCAAATGGAAAATGTTTAAGGAAATGCTAAACTCATCCTAACTATTTTCCTTTGAGCACTCATTTATTTCTGAATGTAGTTCCACATTTTTTTTCCCTCTGCGCAACATGCTAATGATAGGGTGTAAATTATGCAAGAGTAGGTGGATCGTGTGTGACGCGCTTGAGCGTTTGCTTGCGCATGCGTATTAACTTCATCAGTCAAGGTGACTGATTATTATCTTACACTTCCGTTGGGTCGTTTGTAAAGCCACAGATACTGTACGGACAATATAGCTCAGTTTTTTATGTATCTTGCTCTGTTAAACGGATACTGGATTTACACCATGCATTTCCTGTCAGCGGGAAAGCCGCGCCCCCAGCTATCACAAGACCCCAGCAAGTCCATGGTTGACACCCTCTCATTAGCATGTTGTGCAGAGGAAAAATAAATGCGGAACTACATTCAGAAATAAACGAGTGATTAAAAGAAAACAGTTAAGATGAGTTTAGCATTTCCTTAAACATTTTCCATTTGGCCACCAATTTATTTTATTTATTTGCCTATATTTCATCACACGCTTATTATTTATTTGCCTACTTTAATCACGTGTTTAATTATTTCTGTATGTATTTAAACAAGAATTTGTGTATTTATACAGACATTTATTTATTTATTTGCATATTTATTTATTTATTTGTGTATTTACTTATTTATTGTTTTTGCAGGTTTCGTCCTCCATATTAAGTTCTGCCCTTTCTGTTTGTGTGTGTCTGTCTGTAACCACGAGCAATCATGGCAATATCGAAACTGAAAGACTTTCCACGTCGCATATCTCAGTGACAAGTATTCGAAGCAAATAATAAAGCCATTAACAATGAATAAATAAATAAACAAACACGCTTGTAGGTTACTGGATCCATATTTTATTTAGCTCATTTTGAGGGAATCGGTAATTATACGAAAATGTCGTTTCGTGTCCTAATGTGTAAACAAATCATTATATTCATCATTATCAAATCATTATTTTTACGAATATCCTAAATATTCAGAGAGGATTATTTATTCGCATTATGAAATGGTCAAAGAACACATTTTATTTTTTTATTTGTATAATTACAAAATTATTTAATGACAGTCAAATTGTGAAATAAAAGCAATGACATTTTCGATCAATCTTGCTTATATTTTTTTCTTCGCAAAGTTTTGTTAGTCCAAAGCTCTTCTCAAAGCTTTCTATATGCATAAAATAAAACGTCTATAAATATGAAACAAATGGAAGTTTATAGATGTTTTGCTTGTCAACAATGGGCGTCACGTAATATCGCGATATTTGAGATGCGGAAGTGATTGTCAGATGATTTAGGTGTAGATTGTGGTGTAGCTCGACTGGACGTTCTTTAAACAGACTCTGTATGTAGTGTTAGTCAAGTATAATTCATTTGAATCTCTGCGCGAATTCATTTATCTTGGAGACGCTTCTTCCAGCATGCAGAACGTCATAAACTCGGTGAAAGGCACTGCTTTGGGAGTGGCGGAGTTTTTAACGCCAGTTTTGAAGGTAAGGCGATGAGTGTTAGCATGATTTGCAGTCTGTATCCTGTAGCTGCAGCATAAAACAAGGGGTTTAATGAGTGTGTAAAATTCGAGTATTGACCTGTAAGCAGAAATGACTGAACCTATGCTATGTTGATGTCAGAAGAGATCAGTACGAGCCGAGCAGGCGTGCATGTCACAACATTAGAAAACATGCAACCTGTCTGATGGCCCAGAGTTCAATAGACGCCATATATATTTGACTGTGACATATATAGTTTAGGAAAAAGTTTTTAATTGCATGGAATTTGAAATGTGATTTAGTTAAGAGCATATAAATGTCATTTTCTTCGTGGAGTGACACATAGGATGCCACATCACTCAAAGTTTTGTCAAATGTGCAACAACACGGTAAACAGCAGGACATGTTAACGTTGAATTAATCTATAGACTCTCATTTACAGTAAACATTTTTGAATGTTAGTACTAAAATGTATTTGATTTTTTTTTTTACTTGTAAAAACGGATGTGCATTGTTATGAATTGTTACATTTCATTACATAGACCTAATATATACATGAATGCATGAACTGATAAAATGTATAGTGTGAATGCATTGTAAGTAGCTTTGAATAAAAGCATCTACAAAATGCGTAAATGTAAATTAAATGTGAATGTATTGCTACAATTTACCACTATAAATTCACATATACTGGAAACAATGACATTCTGTGCTGTGCAAAACATTATTAATTTGTGGGCCATATCTGTGTTAACCAACTAGACAACTTTACTTTGGTGACAGATTTAAATTAGCAAATAAGGAAGAGGGATAGTTTGTCAACTGGCATTTGAGATGGCAAAGCTGTCTCACACACCCGGGCCATCTACATTGTTCAACCCTGTTATGAAGACTAGTTAGAAAATAGAAATAATTTTGATGTATCTCCCTTTTGCAGGAATCTAAGTTTAAAGAAACTGGGGTTATAACTCCAGAGGAGGTGAGTGTGCATTTTGATTTTGTTATGGTGTGAGATACTCAATTTAGTAGGATTTACACACAATGATTCAAGCACAACAGTGTTTTGTGTTCTGTGCAGTTTGTTGCAGCCGGAGATCATCTGGTTCATCACTGCCCCACATGGAAATGGCAAGAACACACACACACACACACACGAGCAAACATTTTATAGCCTCCTATTGTTTCATGTACAACTAGTTATAAATACTATAACCTATACCAAACAGAAAAGTTTTTGCATCTTTACATTAAAAAAAAAAACGAAACAAAAATTTTTTTTTTTATTTTATATTGGTTTTTACAAATGATGCCTGCAAAGGGAGGTTTTGTCAGATTTAGTT